>NC_050176.1:10345782-10645782 GCF_008315115.2 Sander lucioperca
ACATTATTACTATCAGACAGGCATTGCCAATTTGGATCTACACGGCATTCAACCACTTTTGTCGGCTTGTAAAAGATTTATAAGGCAAGTTAGATTAAGAAATGAGGGCTGAAACAAGTGACAAACAATTTGTTGTCATTAAAACTGAATTATGGAAATTATGGTCATGAACAAATTTAAATGTACCTACATGTCCTGCAACAAATATGAAGAAACATTTGAACTGCCAGTTAAAATTTCCTGTAACCACTTCATTTAGTGTTTTTTTCATTATTACATTTTATAAAGCACTGATATAAAAATGCCTGGTAACTGGAACCAATTGTCAAAAGAAAACACTTTTAACTGTTATTTAACATTTTCAATTATACTTTGTTTTTACGTCAAATGCTTTCTCAGTTTCTGTCATTATTGGCGTGATGATTTAATTTCCTCTCCAGAGCAATGAAATTATACATTTGCAAATTATCAAAGTAATCTATCTGCCTTTCAGTGGAATATTGCTTGCATGAGGCTGTAAATTTGCCAGCAATCAACTACAAAGAGAGAATTATCATCTCAGTTATTAAATTTAATGACAACATGAAAGAAAAATAAGAAAATTGGTTGCAACAAATATATTTTCTCCTCACCCAGTTTAAATAACAGCTAATGCATTTTTATGATGTGCAAAAGAAAAGATTTCATATAATATATACCAAATTGCTGTAATTTATACAATAGTTGCTGGTTTTGACCTCGCTGGGATTTGAAGCCAGCAGTAAAAGAGAAAATTGATGCTGCTGCCTTGGGGTTTTTTTTCCTCAAATCTACTGCATCACAGCTTTGGCTGCTAAGAGCGTATGAGTTTGTGGCGACATTCTTCGGGTTGTGAATGAGACCACAGAGTAGCCACACAAAGTTCCTCGTCCCCAGTCCTCAACCTAACTCGCCCACTCGCATTGTCTCTAGACTTTCCTCAAGAATGTGGATTTCTATGGCCAACGGCAAGCCAGACAAAATTGCCAATTGCATTGTCACCTATTGTGGTTTTTCTCCTTAACAATCTCTATTGGCAGTAGAGTTCAGGAGAACTCTACTCTAAAACATCCGTTTTTGAAGATGCTAGAGTGGGAAACAGTGTTCAAGATGTTATTTAAAAATGTAGCCATCAGTATATGAGCAAACATTGATTTCAGCTTGAGTTTAAAATGCAAATTCCACCACCACAGTCCAAAGAAAGAAACCCTGTTGTGTTTAGGTTTGAGTTAAAAACAGCAGCTATAACACCGCAGGACACTCCATCCCCTGATTGCTTTTTTACAGTCCAAAAAACGAAGCCATGATGAAGGCAGCTTGCTTTCTTCGCTTCAGCACAGCAAGAATATTTCCCTCATTACCCTGCATTCAAACACAGGGCGCGCTGATGCCACAAGAGGAAGTGGCTTTGGCAGAAAATGTCAAACCATCGTTTAAGTGCAGGATTGAAGCGGGTCTGATGTGGATTGGATCAACTTGTTAAGTCAAATGAAAGGTCAAAATATTTTTCCACAGCGTTGAGCAACCCTAAGAACAGCAATTTAAACTGCTGTTAAATGGAGAGCGCCATGCTAGTCTGCTCATGTGAGGAAGGCACACAAGTCGAGGTGTTGACAGAGGCAGGAAATTAAAACAATACATGTAAAGATAAATCGTTACCTCTTGCTTTCGTGCAGAAATGAAGACAGAAATGTTCCTTTCTTACAGAAAAGTGAGAGCAATGTGAGAGTGACGTGTCAGGATGATGCCGAGAGAAGCACACACACTTGTCCCTGTCTGCGCTGTCATGTCAGCAAAGTGTCCATCTCGTCGAGGCCTGTAGCTACAGGTCTTTGTGCCACTGTCGACACATCTCACAGAGATTGGGTTTCCACAGCTCGCTCACTCCTCTAAATGATCTGTTTGTTTGTCAGAGGGCCTCACTACAGCAGGGAATTCACACATTGTTGATGGAAGACAAACACCAGCTCACCTGAACTCCCACAAAGTCTGAGTTCATCAGCTGGTGCACCTGAAGAGTACAGCCTTGACCGGATCGTCTTTTCAAAGAAAACAAACGTATATGATATGAGAATCACGTTATAAGCATATCAAATCATTTTCTCACATAGCTTATCGTGCCGCCACTTGGCCCTTGCTCTTTACGAACTGGCTAAGTGGTTTCATCAAAGCGTCGAGTATTGAAAATGGCCCCCGCACACGCATGTAAAGAAGTTTTCATTTCTGGTGCCAGCTGAGGGGAAAGCGCTTCCCATCGAGCATGCACCGACCTTGAAGGACAGATCTGCTTTTAAACTCACTAACACCTCTTGACACAGTTCAGTTTCTGCATGCTGTTACAGAAATGTCTTTTGGGGTAGGGGAGAGGGGGCCCCAAGCTAAATACGCTGGACCAAACGTCAGGGGAGGAGAGGTAACTGTACTTCTTGTGTAGTTTTATCTCTGGGTGTACCTGTATCAGATGAATCTCTGTATGAGTCCGTGTGCTCCGCGGGCCGGCTCTCATCCCCTTCTTGCACAACACTACGGAGATGAGATAGAGGGAAGGGTACACGCTCGCTGGGATTTAAACCCAAACCAGCTGGGTGACGAGAGGCCCCGGTGTGTGAGGAGACAGAGGGCCGGCTTTGTCAGATCAAAAATGAAGGAGTGGACTCAACATCAGGATTTACTCAAGTTGAATCATCAACCAAAGTTGACAAGGGGTAAACTGTTCATTGCACCTGAGGGCTTTCACGAGGCTGAACATTAGTGAGCTCAATGAAGAATTTTGTCAATCAAACAATCTTTTTTTTTTTTTTTTTTTTTTTGGTAAACAGCAGCTTATTACACTAAAATTACACTAATTCCAATTGGACGACAGTCATATGCTGCAGGACAGGGCTGCAACACACAGCCAACTGTTTGTTTTTTAACTTGGCAAGTCTAATATATAATTCTTGTTTCATCCAATTAAGCAATTAAGCACGAAGAGAACTAATGCAGTAATTTGGAGGAGTGAAAGAGGGTGGAAACGCAAAGTTCTCGGATTAACCACTCCATCTTCTCACTTAACCAATCCTAATTGTATATTTGATAGTGTTGATGAGTGCGGAGCTCTCAGTGGGGTCTTGTGTTGGGTTGGACTGATGATGTCCAGGAGGACACAGTGTGCTGCTGACACATTTACTGTAATGTGATATCAGCTTGGACATGTTGAAAGGAAAAAAAAAATGTAAATGATAGACATCATGAAGCTTAAAGGGAGTTTATGTCTCCTGCAAAACAATGATCTTATTGAAGGGAAATAATTATTATGTGATAAAGAAGAACTAAATTGACTCCAAAAATGTTATAGGCTACGTTTACTTCAGTACACCTCTTCATCATATCATAAATATTGTACTTTTCAGTCCACTACATGCATCTTAGTTGCTTTGCAGATTAAGACTTCATTTACAAAACATAATCAGCCTTTGAAACACGATTTATTCTAGCTATAACTGTCTTATATGATATAAAGTAGTTAGAATCATCTTCACATCAACCACTTAGAACAGTAAAAAATACTGGAAACATGTTGATGGAACTAATGATCCAATAATGTAATAAATATGAAACTCTGCATTGGGCTGTTCTGCAAAATGATACTTTTTCTTTTGATACTTCAAGTAAATTTTGCATTTTGGTACTTTCAAGTGATATTTTGAATGCAGGACTTGTACTTGTAACAGCCTAATTTTTGCACTGTGGTATTGCTACTTGAAGCAACACTATCTGAATACTGACTTCATGAACTAATAATCACCAGTAATTGTGATTGTGACAATTGGAAGTGACCTGTAGCCATAACAGCAGATCGCATTCTACAAATACTTGCTGAGCACAATAATAGCACTTCTGTGAAGTGTTGTTTTAAATAAATTCACATTACAATGACCTCGGTTCAATTATTTCTTTGACTTAACTAAATGTATTTTCTCACCTGTTGCGCAGTCTATGCTGGTGTCGTGATGATTTAGATGACGATTATGAGTTTGTAGGACTGCTGTCATCATTTTAATAAAACATGTCCAAATGAATTAAATTCCACCCTCATCAGTTTCAGACTAGACATGAAACAGTTAACTGTCAGCGCCTGCTTCCTCCCAGCTCCATGCAGTGGACTATGAAATATTTGGAGGACAATTGGTTAAGTGGAGTTAACCGTTGCCTTTTCTCCCCGAGGTATCTTCCTTTTTGATCGTGCCGAGCCTGGCGCCTCGCAGAACACAACTTGTCTGGCTTATTAAATAGTATGACCTGGAGAAAGAAAACGCCTGTTGCTTCTCAACTGAGGCCATTGTGAAGCGAGAAGAGCTCATGACAGGCCTTAAATTGTTGTAATGCTGTGTGACCAACAGTCATACCTAATCAATTTCTATCCTGGTTGCGCACCTTTTCTTCTTTGATTTGATTCTCAGCTTTATTCTTTTATACTCGGTTGTTTTATTTTCATTTGATCACTTCATGCAGCCTCTTTGTTTATCAAAATGTAATTCAGTGTGCTTATTATTATATTTTAATCTGTTCATTTAAGCTATTTCACTGTTTTCCTTTTTTCTTTTCTTCTTCTTTGATAATAGTTTTACTTTGATATTGACATGTGACTCTTTAGTTCCTGCTTAGCTTTACAGTAGGAGAATAATTCGACCAATAGGGATGGAGTGCCGGGCTAATGGATGTAAATGGTCAAGAGAATCCTCCCCACTGGTTAATTGCGCTAAAATTGGTCTAAGCTACTTTGTGAGGGCCATCAATAGCCCCGCACCGCATGGGGTCTGTATGATTAACTTCTCCTTCCTTTCAAAGGCCTCTTGATGTTCCTTTGGAAGCCAGCGGGCCAATCAAACCCGCACTCGCAGACGTCACGAGGCCAACGTGACGAGCTGATTGGTGGGAGCGGGGAGGGGGAACAGCCCTTGTCCTTTTATAGACGACCCCGTACAGCGCGTAAAAGCTACTGGGCACCGCTGACAGCGCAGAGACGCATATTGGACACTGTACACCTCAGCGACTTCATTCCTCTGAACGGGCTACACGGAGGTGCATGGCCCCATCCCCTTGTGTCATGATGAATCCTGTGCAGGGGTCGCCGTCCCAAGACGCCAAACTGCTTCATCAGAAAGAGGAGACGGATACGGAGGGCGAGGATCTTCAGCCTAAAGACATGACCACTGAGAAAGGATACAAACGCAGCCTCCCGTTTAGCGTCGAGTCCTTGATTTCCAAAAAAAACACCTGTCGGACTTCTTATCCCCCCACAGATTTAGCTCTGGCCCTGCCTAAGCCCGTGGCCGGGCAAGGCTTGCAGTTCTCTCCAAGGACTCTTTACGCGGAGAGCAAGGTTTCCCCGGAGAGCTCGCAGGGAGTTTCCAGTAGTCCCAGCGAGGACAGTCCGCAGTTTTGTGAGAAAGATCAGAGCACTTGGTTCCAGACGTCCTCCCTTTCTACTCCGCCTCGTAAGTCCGTCCCTCTGCTGTTATGAGAGTTTTGCAAACTCAAGGATACTTTTTCACATGTATTCGTCGATAATCAAAGGGGCAAAGCAAATAGTGTTATTAGGCAACAGATACACAAATAATAATGCCGTTGTTGTGTCACAGTCATATTAATATTGCCCCTGTAGCTCTAAAGACTGTGCGTAAATTTCTCTCTTGCATTTTGGCTTTTGTTATGTCTTACAAACGGCACATAAATAATGGTAAAGTGTTGTGCCACTGACCATATTTGGTTTCTTTTAGATTGTTCTTTCTTTTATTGTTTTTCTACACATTCCTTAATAGAGGCTATTTGATATTTACCTTAAGATACAGGTGACATATGCAAGCAAATATTAAAGGGTGATAGCGTGATATAACCTGACAATATCTGCACGAATGAATGTGATCAGTTTCTGGTGCATATTGACATAGAGGTTTCATTTGTCTTTATCAATATAGTTAAACGTATTTATTGATATATTTACTTGCTGTATCATGTGTTTGCATTTCATATTAGATGCTAACATGTTCACCTGCTGCGATGATCGACAAGCTTCAATTGAATCTAACCTCAGCTATTTCTCTTTATAATTTGTTCTCTTACAGGGAGCTCAAGTCCAACTCCGTGTACTTTAAGGAAACACAAAAACAACAGGAAACCTCGCACGCCCTTCACTACCTCCCAGCTGCTGGCGCTGGAGCGCAAGTTTCGCCAGAAGCAGTACCTCTCCATCGCCGAGAGAGCCGAGTTCTCCAACTCTCTCAACCTGACGGAGACTCAGGTCAAAATTTGGTTTCAGAACAGGAGGGCCAAAGCCAAGAGACTGCAGGAGGCCGAGCTGGAAAAGTATAAACTGGCCTCCAAGCCCATCCTGCCCGCCTTCGCGCTGCCGCTCCCCCTCGGAGCGCACATGGGGTCTCCAACGTGGGGTCCGTCAAACGCCTTCCCTAGGCCCGGTCTGCCGGTCCCAGGACTGTTCAGCGGACCCGTCACTTATGGGATGTACTATTTGTCTTAGTAGTACTGCGTGTGTACGTGTGATTTTAAGAGAAAAATATGTCTTATGTCATGGTTGCAATACACTTATGAACGAGGATGATGCATTTTCTACACCTCGGGCACATTTCTTTTTTATTTGGAGTTTAGAGACATTTTCTAACCTCAAGAATAAAAAAAACGAAGTAATTTCGGGACACATTTTGATATATAATTGTGTGCGTAATGGACTGAGTGAGTTCACATCGCTCTCCTCATTTTAAGACTAAGAAGTAAGAAGTTCTGTGGATTCACAGGCCTCATTTTGTGAGGCAATAGGGCCTACTCCAAAAGTCAGGTTTTTAAACAGCATGTCTTAAATATCTCATTCCAATTCATCCACCGTGCTCCGCAGCAGTTTGTGAAAATGTGTCCAGACATGAAGGCTACCGAAGCGGAGGTTTAAAAGCAACAGAAAAGTACTTAAACGGTGTCAGTGCCTTAAGACCAGTGTATCACTTGAAGTATTTCTCCTCATTCAGCATTGACTGTTTCTGGTAAAACTGCAGTTTACCAGAGTTGCTGTTTGACTGTTTGTATTTCCTTACAGCAGTTCCTGTCACGATTCGACATCGAGCAAAATTATATTTTAGAAAAACACGTGTATTACATATTTTTGTACCCTCACAGCGTGGCCTTTATGGGAGTGATAATAGATTTTCTTTGAGGATTTTTGCTGTAAATGTAAATACAATTTGTAGTGTTCATAAAGCCCTGCAGCCTCGCTTGAAGAGCAACAGGAAATGTGGTATTTATTGAATATCTTTGTATCTGTACTGTGTACATACATCACTCTATCTAAATGTTCAGTTACTTGTAAAACTGATTTTAGTAAATAAACATTATACAAAACCTGTATGTGACCGACTCATTTTAAAACCTTTTTTCACAGTTTTATTTTTTATTTATAACTTGTGACTTTGATGAATCAGTGGAGTTCAGCCTACAGTGCTCCTCCAAGAAACATGACTTTATCAAAAGTAGCACAGACTTAGATGAGATAATTGTTTTTTTGTTTATTGTAATTTTTAATTGAAGTATGTAAGCATGCCAAACCTCAACATTGTTGCCAAAAAAACTCATCGCCTGCCCATGCACATAATTATTATCATCTCATTTGAAAATGGCCCAATAATTATGTGATTTTCCAATGTCGTGCCATTTACTTTGCGCAACTGTAATTTAAAACAGCATACAGAGTGTAATACATGGGCCTGTAAAACCATATCAGTTAATCCCTATTCTGTTCAAGTAAAATAGCCTAAGTATAATATTTTAACACAACTTGATGTCTTATTTGGCACATCACACGTTTGTTTTACTTTTGAATAAAGCATTAAGCATATAATCTAACAAATCCTTTCATTTCATTGTCATTTTAGGATAGGCCTATATGTGTTTAGCGGGCACTTGGACCATAGCTACAGCCTACCTCCTGTCCAGTAAAACATAGTTCCAATAAGACAACTTATGACCAGACAAATTGTGGTACGTGTTGTTGCTGCGCATTGCGCACCAATAGGCCGACATTCACCTGCCTAGGGACTATATGTTTTATTCACCATGCCCAGTAATCTGAAATAGGCCTATAGCGAAATAACACAAATGATCAACTCGATACAGTTGTGTAAAAATATAGGCTACATATATATATATTTTAAATGGCCAAACTGATGTTAAACGTGGTGCATTCAGTGGATTTATTGATTCTAAATTGTTGTTTGGTTCACTTAATGTATATTACACTGTCACTCATAGCCTACCAGTAGTTAGCCTATGTTAGCCTTTATTAACCAATGTTTAACATAGGTTATATTAAACGAAAAAAAAACATCTCCTCTTCAGACCTTTTCTCACTCACTCTTTACCCTACTTCTACAACAAAACGTGATCGTGTGTCGTTTATAGGCTAAATAAAATACAGGAATACGACTTACAGTTTATTGTGGGGTAGCCTTTAAAAAATGTTCCCCATTAAAGCACTTAGGTGATATAAACTACAGTGAAACTCATAGTTGAAGATGTAGCCTTGGGAAAAGCTTTAGTTGAACAAATGAAGGAGGGAGAAGGCAAGAACACACACACACACACACACACACACACACACACACACACACACACACACACACACACACACACACACACACACACACACACATACACACACACACACGCACGCACGCACGCACGCACGCACGCACGCACGCACACACACACACACACACACACACACACACACACACACACACATTCTGATCATGCACACGTATATTTCACTAGCATTGTAGGCCTACCTCGTACGATTTCATGAGACAAATATCATTGATTGATTGATTGATTGATTGACTGACTGACTGATTGGTTGAGTATTAACTCGCTGTGGGTAGGCTACTCTGCCAGTCCAGCAGAGGGCGGTGGTGACCTCGCTGCTGCTTCCTTTGCTCATGAAGGAAAAGCACTTCCGTTGTTCCACTCTGTCACTTTGTACAGCGAGGTGAGTACATGAGCGGAGCGGTTTGCCTAATGAAAGACCGTCTAATGAAAAGATGTTTAAGTCATTGTTTGTGTAGCTTATACATTTATCGTTATACACGAGATTCAGCAGGGAACTTAACGTTCACTCGGTGTTTTATGAAAAACCTGCCGTTACTCAGAGACTTCTCTGACCTTGGCTAGGAGGCTAACAGAGCTAGCTACCGTAAGCTAGCTTTGCAGGAGTCTTGAATTGAGCAAAATGTCAAGGGCCCGGTGTCATTGATTGCCTCTTGTCAAAAATGTGTTTTCCCCATCTTATCTTCTCCTTCAGCTAGTTGTTCAAAACGTGCTTTACCATTTGCACCTGCAGTTGTACGGTTTTTATTGCCAACGTTAACTTAACGTTACGTAGGCTACCTTAAACTGAGGGCATTGATGTCTTCATTTCTACTTGCGTTAAAGCTAACGTTAACCGTTAACGTTACTTGTCTTCGCGGTTTAACACAAGCTTTATAGTGGTCATCGTGAGACCTAGCTATATCCTGGAGTCAATCAATAAAAGTGAACTTTCCACACTGAATTGAGTACCTGCAATATGACATAACATCGCAGTATAACGTTACGTTAAATTGGAGGTGAACATGTTTTTGTCTGTCTAGGCTGCAACGAACTAGGCTTTACTTATTAATCAAGGACATTTTCTTGACCTTTGTGTCAGCAGCCTGTACATGTCTTTCCATATATATCACCACAGGATAAATGTAAAGCTACGCTGTCATTATTACACTTGCTACACACATACATTACACATCACTTCAATGCTGTAGAAACGGATGCCATATACACTTAGTTTTCAGTTCATTAGGTCCACCTAGCTAAAACTAATGTTAGCCCAATACACAGCCCTGCAATCAATCCTACCTTTATGAAGCTTTAGTTGAAACTGATTTTTAAATGGCAATTTAGTTGAAACTGATTTAGAGAGGTGTTGATTCAACCTTGTGGTCTTTTTTGTATGCCGTATTTGTGCTTTTTGGTATTGTATTGCATTAATAGGTGTTTCTAATATTTAGTCTAGCCTTACTGATATAAATCAGGTAACATTTTTAGTATAATGCAATACAATGCACCAGCAACTACAGCATCCAAAATCATCAAACTTTTTTTTTTTTAACACATCTCTAAAATACAAGTGTGAAAGTTCCGTTTTGACCTTGGTAACGGTAGGATGACAACAAAACCTTACTCAAGTTAACTCAAAAGCTAGTAAGGCTTTTTGTTGTCAAACTCTCGAATAGCTTTAACATAAACTGAACATTACCATTTATTAAGGTAGGATTTATTGCAGGGCTGTTGTACTAGACTGTTAGTCTTAGCTAGGTGTACCTCCATTGACTGGCAACTAAGTGTATAACATTTTTATGTACACACTTTTTTTTTCTTCCCCCAGCCATATGTAGCCTGGATTATTTTCACTTTTTTTTTCTGTGTGGTTTGTTTGGACTGAACAAGATTTCCTTCTACCTTTCAGACAGGCAGAATGGCAGGCCGTCGTGTAGCCCTGAAGGCCATTGACTGGCTGGCGTTTGCTGAGCGGGTTCCACCCAACCAGAGGGGCATGTTCAACGCACTGAAAACTCGCAGCGATGCCATCTCTGCCAAGTTAGTTTTACACCAACAGGATTTAGAAAGTCGTGCTAAGTCAGTCAAAGTCAACTTCAGTCTTGATGTGTTTTCATGCTGATAAGCAAAACATCAATCTAAGGGAAATGTTATCCTTCATGCAATGAGAGTGGCACATACCAGGGCTACACAGCTTAAGTCTGCACCTGGCTGAGAAGCTTTGCAATGTGCTGGAAGGACGATCACATGTAAATACACAGAAGACCAATTGCACACTAGCATCTGTTTCTTTACAGTGTGCAGTTCCTTGTGTGGATTTGATGCATCATGGCTGAATTCAGTATTTTAATTCTTGGCAGTTTGCTTGAAAACGTGTACAAAATAGTTTGGTCAATCTGATCAAGTGCTCAACGTACACTTGATCAGGTTGACTGTGCCTATACCCATTATTTGAGGGGAAGAAATCAAAGCTGCAGACAATAACTGTTGAATCAGTGCACCTGTGATTTTATTTTATGTTTTTTTTAGTGCATTTTATCAGGTCCTCATCAGTATTTGCATTGGGTTATTAATTGGTCTCCCTGAAGAACTGTCATCTTCCTACAGTATTTTTCTTGCTCATTCTATCTATTAAGTTGCTACCCTTTAGACTCTGATCCCATCTTTTGGGGGGGGGGGGGGCATTTCTGCCATTTCTGCCCCTAGGAAAGCTGAGATATGAAAGGGGAGAGAGAGAGGGGGGAAGGCATGCAGGAAAACTGTCACAGGTCGGACTCGAACCCTGGACCTTCTGCGTCGAGGATTAAACCTCTGCATATGTGTGCCCGCTCTACCAACTGAGCTAACCGGCCACCCATCTCTTCTCTTTATACCAGACTAACTTCTCTGCCAGAGACTCCTGCAGCCATTGACTGGAGTTTCTACAGGAGCACAGTGGCCAAAGCCGGGATGGTTGATGAGTTTGAGAAGAAGGTGAGATTTCCTCGACTGGTTTATGTGTGGGGTCATGACAACTTTTCCTGTAGTTGTAGTTGGCACCTTTCCAGACACCTTCCAGGATCCAAATTAATAGTAAATTAAGGGAGCAAAATACATTGGAGTGGTCCGTAGAGGCCATATAATCTAACTGACCAATCTTAGCTTGTCACTTTTAGGACAACTGTTTTTTGTTTAAACAGCTTTGAGGGTTACGGTGCTAGTGAATAATGGGCAAACTACAGCTTAAATTCCCTTTTTGGTCCCTGCAAAAATAATCAGTCAAGCTGGTGGTTGTGCAGCTAAGTCATAATTTCCTTAGTGTGTTTAGCATTTGTTGGTTTGTGTCACAGTACTGAATGATAAATGTTCCTCCTACACACAGTTCAAAGCCCTGCAGATCCCGGAGCCTGTGGACACACAGACAAGCGCCATCAGTTCACAGGAGGCTGAATCTGTAAGTTATTACACCAAATAAATCAATGTGTTGCCTGAATTTCAGCTGGAATTAATTGAAATTAATAGTTTAATAGTAACAGTGCTATGTTTGGCTGTTTGTCATTTTGCATTGTCGGATGTAATTGTTTCTCTTATTCTCTAACAGAATAAAAGTGCATCTGCCTATATTGAAGGATCTAAGGCCCGCATCGCTCAGTATGAGCAAGAGGTGAGACAGTAGTTGCATTCGTTACCGAAACTCCTCATGGACTTCAGAAAACTTGTATTTAACTTTGCTGTTTTTTTCCTGCCTCTCTTTCTCTCAGCTGGATAAGTTTAAGAACATGATCCCCTTCGACCAGATGACCATCGAGGACCTCAACCACACCTTCCCCGAGACCAAGTTGGACAAGGTCAAACACCCCTACTGGCCCCACAAACCCATTGCGGAACTGTAATCCTATTACTGGACACTCACCTCACAATAAAGTTTATGTATTTTAAATCAAACTGTTTGATTTCATTATTTGGTACACATTTTCTTTTCAGATGTTTATCGGAGTTGTTTTGAAATAAGAACTAAATGCAGTAAAGGCAGCTCGTGATATTGTAGGTAGAGCCCAGAAGGGGGTGGTGGTGTGTTTGTTTTGTTCTTGAAAGGTAAGCTTGTCTGCAAAAAAAGCTAAAGCTATTTCCTAACATTTTAAGATGCACATGATATAACATGAACGTACTGTAGGCATAGAGGTCTGGTAAATATGATTGACGTAATAAATGTATTCACTGTAATCAATGATATAACATGAACGTACTGTAGGCATAGAGGTCTGGTAAATAATATGATTGATGTAATAAATGTATTCACTGTAATCAATGATATAACATTAACGTACTGTACGTCAAATAATTGATAACGTCAGAGTCCCGTGTTGAAATCCGATTGAAACGCTCTAAGTCCATCTGCCATTATAGGTTAATGTATTACGTCAATCAGCCCGATCTTATCCAATCATGGATTGGCTAGTTGTGTTCCTCGATAACCATTGGACACCGGTTATTTATTTACATATATGTGGGAGGGATGTAACTATTCGCCCCAGCTCTACATTTCCATTGGTTCATCTTGACAAAGTTCCGGTACAGCAGGAGGGGCTTCCTCAGAGATGATTTCCGTTTTATGTTATTTGACAGTCAAGACGGGAGTCCATCAGCTCAGGTAAATGTATTTAACAAACTAATCTATAGTTTAATGACATGGTTTCAGTATGATAGGTTTTAGCTCACGGTTGTGTGATTTACTGAGACCTTTCCTTTAGCATTGGTTAGTAACCCGTAGTGAAAACACGGGTTATGTGTGTCAATAACGGTAACGTTAACGCTTAGTCTGACTGCTCCTGCGGAGGTCATCAACTAGCTAAACAAAAACACATTGTAGGCTATTTTTGTTTTTGTTTGGGTATTGTTTACTTCCACATCCGCCATGATGACCACTGTAAACCGTAATCAGTAGCATCGAATGCTAGCTACCTTCATCCAGTGACAACGTTATCCACAGGGATGGGATAACGTTCGTCAGCCAGGTGCCCTATGCCCTGGATAGTGGATAGATGTCTGATTTGAACAATAATACCACCCGTAACGCTGATGTTTCACCACGTGGAAATCACTAATTTTACATTCGTCCGAATATAAACAATAGAACGGTTGTGATTGGTTTAAAGAAAAAAAAAACAAGCCAGAGCGTTATTTTTCTTATCCCACAATAGATAAGTGGTGTAGCCAGACCATAATCCAGTGCCAAGGAGATGTCTGGCAATGCGAGACTACCTGATCAAAAAGTGGCTGAATTCAGACCAAACGCGTTTTGCGCTGCATTTGCCGCTGGGTTATAAGCTTTGGTTTTAATGGTTGCACCTGCGCGAGGTGCGTAAGCTATATAATGACGTCACCACGTCTGTAGTTTCCAGCGCAAAGGCTGTTGTCGCAGCTAATGGCCGTACGTGCACCTCTGAAGTTTTCTAAATCCTTGGAAAACAACGAGACAACTCGGAGGAAGCGCTACCCTTGGGGTCGCTGCGAGAAATTGTCGTTATACCAGGTATAACGCCATCGTTGCTTCTGGCTTTGGTTGCGCCTTGAAGGGTCAGCGCCAACAAGGTCAAAGTTGAAATAATTTGAACTTTGAGTGCAGCGCTCAGCGGCAATTTCGAGCGGTGCGCCACGCCAAGGGTAGCGCTTCCTTCGAGTTGTCTCTCCCCATAGGAAACCAATGGGACAGCTAGCACGAAGCGTTTTTTTTTTTTTTTTTTTTTACCGTGGATTACGTGTAGGCAGCTTTAAACCAAACACGGTTTTTGCTGCGCTTGTCGCGGTTCAGCGCACATCTACAGTTCAGCTTGGTCGCCGGTTACTGTCTGGTCGTTCATAGTGATTGCTGTCAGAGCAGTGGTCAGAGTGGCTCAAAGAACGAACTTCTTCTCTTCTGTAGCCAATCATTGCAACACTGTGCCGGCGTCCACACCCTACTGACCGCAAGAACCATTTGAGCGTACCTTCCGCGCGTCTACAATGACAACAGTATATTTGTGGATGCAGCATGTGTCTGGCCCCTTTTGCCGGCTAGTGGCATACCATCAGCCACTTTTCGATCTCTGTGCTAGTGCCCCTATAGATTTGTGACTGTTAGCTAGCTTAGCTAACGGTACACCACTGAGTCAAAACACCCACTACTGTTGTGAATTAACTAAATAAAAATAAGTACAAGCTTGAGGTTTAATGAAAGAAAACGCCACTTTTTAGTATTCTGTTAAGCGGTTCCCCACCTACTCAATGTGTCAACAATCCTGCTAGTGATTTACGAGAGGTCAGTAAGGCAACACCTCTGTGGGTGCAAATTATGCAAAACTATTTTGGCTGGAGTGAAATATGAGCTGTTCACCTTGGTCATTTGCTGCCATTTATGTTTGGGCTTATGTTAGATGTCCCTTATTTTTTAAGACATGATTCTATGAAGTTTTAGTGTGAAGTGAAATTAAACAGTTTGGCTAGACTTCCAGTGTCAAAAGTGACAGAAGGTGAAGGTCTAAAAAAACTAGTTGGGGTAGTTTGTGTTGAGAGTAGCACATTCAACCAAATACATGTTTCTCTTTGGTTGTCTTCTTCCACTGTTAAATCCTTAAAATATGGATGTGTGCAGAGTCACAGCATATGTTTTTTTTACCATCTATATGTGGGTTCAAACATATCATCCTACAGGGGTGTTATGGTGAATCTCAGGGCCTAGAGGGTGTTTTGTGTTAGGTGGAAACAGACATGGTTGTGTTAGTAGTCGGACCAGGTCTGCCCCTGGAAAGTGGAGTCAACACTAGCTTCATTGTTCGTAGAGAACAATGGGAATAGGCCTGCATGAAGGGAGGCACTGCTAGGAGGCTAGAGGTTGGCTACTGTCTCATCTATAGATAATAGCAGGCCTTTGCTTTTCTTACAGTGTTGAGACAAAGAGAGACAATCTGAAGCAAAGTGTAATGTGTAGCAACAAGGTATGTGTAGCAACTTTCTGGAATGATGAATGTTCTGTTACAGGGGTTACTGCTGCACAAGAGACAGAGTAAGAAATGTTTTTCAGCAGTGGTGACATTCACATCTCAAAATTGGCAATTTTGGAACAGGCAATTTTCAGAATAGAAAAGGAATTTTTTTTATTTTTGAATCAATACACACCCATTATCAACGCAGAAAAATCCTGAAATGAACACTAAACTTAGAGAGTGATTTCACAAAAACTAAAAGATATCAAACTGCTGAGATATAGCTGAATTTTTCATGAATGGTTTAAAATTTGAATTGCATCTGTAGGTCAAATTATGAAGGAGGAGATAGATTTTGAAGTAGAATAGGATTTGAAGCCTGCTGTCATTGACTTGAACATTGACTTGAACATTTTGATATTTGAATGATTGTTGTAGCTGAACGTAAGCAGAAGTTAGAGGCGACCAAAGAAAGTTGAAGAATGAAGAATCGGAAAACAATACTCTTTATTCAGCAGAATTCACATGCTGTAATTTTAATATACACATCTTTTAATGTTATAAAGGTGCTGAACACAGAATAGTCAATATTATTGCTGGGTTCTCATTTGAGATATTGCCTTGAAACGGTGTCTCCTTGCAGCAGCATTCTGTTCTGTGGTTTGTTGTGACTCATAGGGTTACATCATGTAACTCGACACTGCATCCTCAACCTTTCACTGATTGAGTTTCATCCACGCGGCAGTTCAGCAACCCTCTCCCAGCCACTGATTTTATAGATTAAGCAGAAAATATGTCAGATGAAAGATGCATCTAATGCCAGCTTGTGTTGTTTCTTGGATGTAGGCTAGATAATAGGGCTGAACGGAGCTTTGACACTAAACAACAGCGGCTATTTAGAAGTCATAGTGCTGCAATTTATGATTATTTCCATTACCAGTTAATTTGACGATATCTGAAGAACATGGAGCCACACATTCTTTTCATCTATTTGCTTTAAAAATGACTGAAAAATATTTATCGATTATCAAAATAGCTGATTCAATTCAAGTCGATTATTTTTCTAACGATCAACTAATCAATTCATTGACTAAACATTATTTGCAGCCCATCCTCGGATTCTGATAAAAAACAAACAAAAAGGTTTTATTAGCAGTATTCAACTAGAGAACCTAGACTAGAGTCATTCTGAATCAATTGCATCACAATGTATTGTCAGAATAAATTAATAAAAAAATTATTTTTTTCTGTTCATCTCCTAATATTAATAATTAAAACATCCTTAAGATGAATACTTAGAACACAGAACAAGAGGCCTGGTTGTAGTCTCTTTTACGGCTATGGTAATGTTTTTTGTCTAACAGTCTTGTAGTTTTAGTTATTAGCCATGAGACACTTGCTTGTTTATAGGCTTCTTCATGCTAGTGCTGTAGCCTACTTTGTATGCCCTCAGCAAACATAGAGTGTGTTGTTAGCCAGCTTGTTTTCTCTCCAGCCTCACTTTCTGCTGGAGTTGTCAGAGTAGGAGTGGGAAATTGGTGGACCTTGGCTAACTAAGCTAGCATAGCTATTTATTTGTCCATAGGCAGTGAATGAAGCTTATTGTCCCAGCTACAGCAGATACGCCTGTGTCAGCTGAGTCAAGTCAGTACTGGCAGATGTGGGCAGAGAGGTGGTATGTAGCTGGCCTGGATGAACTTGAATTATTACTTCAGTACAGTAGCACAGTGATTTGAGGATTCTGGTTAAACTGGGCTACTCCCAGTAAATGTGCACCGTTATATGACTGTAAAACGGAGCAACATGGGTAGTTAAAATATGACATGATGTAGAAGCATCTCTTTGTAGTTGGTACCTACACAGTGTTTAGATTAGGTAAGTCTATATCCACCACGTTCCACTTCTGGTATTGCTCTGGTGCCAAAAGAAATTCTGCTGGATGTCCTTCTTTTCCTTAGTTAAGTTACCTTCCTCTTTCTTTGTGTTAGCATTCTAAACTCTGGAGGATTTACGTATGAGGACTATGGTTAACTGCTCCTCAGATCTCCATCCATCCATCTTCGTCCGCTTATCCGGTATCGGGTCGCGGGGGTAGCAGCTCCAGCAGGGGACCCCAAACTTCCCTTTCCCAAGCCACATTAACCAGCTCCAACTGGGGATCCCGAGGCGTTCCCAGGCCAGGTTGGAGATATAATCCCTCCACCTAGTCCTGGGTCTTCCCCGAGGCCTCCTCCCAGCTGGATGTGCCTGGAACACCTCCCTAGGGAAGCGCCCAGGGGGCATCCTTACCAGATGCCTGAACCTCCTCAACTGGCTCCTTTCGACACAAAGGAGCAGCGGCTCTACTCCAAGCTCCTCACGGATGACTGTGCTTCTCACCCTATCTCTAAGGGAGACGCCAGCAACCCTCCTGAGGAAACCCATTTCGGCTGCTTGTACCTTGGATCTTGTTCTTTCGGTTATGACCCAGCCTTCATGACCATAGGTGAGGGTAGGAATGAAAACTGACCGGTAGATTGAGAGCTTTTCCTTCTGGCTCAGCTTTCTTTTCGTCACAATGGTGCGATAAATTGAATGTAATACCGCACCCACTGCGCCGATTCTCCGACCAATCTCCCGCTCCATTTTCCCCTCACTCGCGAAGACCCCAAGGTACTTGAACTCCTTCACTTGGGGTAAGGACTCATTCCCTACCTGGAGAAGGCACTCCATTGGTTTCCTGCTGAGAACCATGGCCTCCGATTTAGAGGTGCTGATCCTCCTCCCAGCCACTTCACACTCGGCTGCGAACCGATGAGTGCTGAAGGTCACAGGCCAATGATGCCATCAGGACCACATCATCTGCAAAAAGCAGCGATGAGATCCCCAGCCCACCGAACTGCAACCCCTCTCCACCCCAACTACGCCTCGATATCCTGTCCATAAATACTACAAACAGGATTGGTGACAAAGCGCAGCCCTGGTGGAGGCCAACCCTCACCTGAAACGAGTCCGACTTACTGCCGAGAACCCGGACACAGCTCTCGCTTTGGTCCCCCTCACTCCATACTCCCGCAGCACCTCCCACAGTATCTCCTGGGGGACCCGGTCATAAGCCTTCTCCAGATCCACAAAGCACATGTAGACCAGTTGGGCATACTCCCAGGCTCCCTCCAGGATCCTTGCGAGAGTAAAGATCTGGTCCGTTGTTCCATGACCAGGACGGAATCAGCATTGCTCCTCTTCAACCCGAGGTTCGACTATCGGCCGAACCCTCCTTTCTAGCACCTTGGAGTAGACTTTACCGGGGAGGCTGAGAAGTGTGATACCCCTGTAATTGGCACACACCCTCTGGTCCCCCTTTTTAAACAGGGGAACCACCACCCTGGTCTGCCACTCCTTAGGCACCGTTCCAGACTTCCACGCAATGTTGAAGAGGCGTGTCAACCAAGACAACCCCTCCACACCCAGAGCTTTAAGCATTTCTGGACGGATCTCATCAATCCCTGGGGCTTTGCCACTGTGGAGTTGTTTAACTACCTCAGCGACTTCCACCAGGGAAATTGACGACAATCCCCCATCATCATCCGGCATATTAGTCGAATTTAGGAGTTCCTCAAAGTGCTCCTTCCACCGCCCTATTGCCTCCTCAATTGAGGTCAACAGCGTCCCATCCTGACTGTACACAGCTTGGATGGTTCCCTGCTTCCTCCTCCTGAGGTGGCGAACGGTTTTCCAGAAGCACCTTGGTGCCGACCGAAAGTCCTTCTCCATGTCTTCTCCGAACTCCTCCCACACCCGCTGCTTTGCCTCTTTCACTGCACCTTCGGTACCTTGCAACTGCCTCCGGAGTCCTCCGTGATAACGTATCCCGGAAAGACTCCTTCTTCAGTCGGACGGCTTCCCTGACCACCGGTGTCCACCACGGTGTTTGAGGGTTACCGCCCCTTGAGGCACCTAAGACCCTAACACCACAGCTCCCCACTGCAGCTTCAGCAATGGAAACTTTGAACATTGTCCACTCAGGTTCAATGCCTCCACAGGGATGCACGAAAAGCTCCGTCGGAGGTGTGAGTTGAAAGTCTGTCGGACAGGGGCTTCTTCCAGACGTTCCCAATTTATCCGCACTACCCGTTTGGGCTTATCAGGTCTGTCCAGAGTCTTCCCCCACCCCCTGACCCAACTCACCACCAGATGGTGATCAGTTGACAGCTCTGCCCCTCTCTTCACCCGAGTGTCCAAAACATACGGCCTCAGATCAGATGAAACAATTATAAAATCTATCATTGACCTTCGGCTTAGGGTGCTCTGGTACCAGGTACACTTATGAGCATCCCTATGTTCGAACATGGTGTTTGTTATAGACAATCCATGACTAGCACAGAAGTCCAACAACAAACAACCACTCTGGTTTAGATCAGGGAGGCCGTTCCTCCCAATCACTCCTCTCCATGTATCTCCATCATTACCCACGTGCGCGTTGAAGTCCCTCAGCAGAACTATGGATTCCCCCCCTGGAGCCCCATACAGGACTCCATTCAAGGTCTCCAAGAAGGCCGAATACTCCGAACTCTTGTTTGGTGCATATGCACAAACAACAGTCAGAGTTTTCCTCAGATCTCTGCAGGGTAAATCCAGACAGCTAGCTAGACTATCTGTCCAATCTGAGTTTTCTGTTGCACAACTAAAACAACTTTTGAATGTACACGTTCCACCAAAACAAGTTCCTTCCCGAGGCTATTTTTCAGTAGCACCGGGGCTCTGTTCGGCACTTAGCGCCGCCCAAGACAATTGTGAATGGCTTAAAAAAATGCCAATAAACCAGAGCACGTTTTTCTCCCATCTCAGAATGCTGTGTGGACTAGCCATACCCTCCTCAGCAGCACTGTGGAGGAAGGTCTGACAATTCGAGACTAAGATTAGGTTAGATGAAATTGGTTGTCCAATAAATCAAACAAAATACTATATTTTATTAATGCAGCAGCTTCTAACGTCACAAAGGGTGAGGCATTTCAGGTAATTTCAAAAACAAAGAAAAAAATTCTGCAACTTCACAGCTTTTCTTGCAAAGACATCAAGTTATATTCTGTTGAAAACCAGTCACTCACACATAATTATATACAAACAGACATGATTACAAATTAAAATAAAAGAAGTTGTATAGAACAACTATGCCCATTTTTGTATTATGCTGCCTTAAATGTTCTTACTAAATCCATAGTAGGGGTGGGGGAAAAATCGATACAGCATAGTATTGTGATATTTGTGACAAAGTTTCCTTTTGGGGACATAATTTGAAATTGGGAAAAATTTGAAGTTGGAAAAAAGGTAATAAATTGCAATATATCGCAGAGTATTGCAATATGTTTAAAATCGCAATCGCAAAATGTCTTCCATGAAAAAAGCCTATTTAGCATGTCTGTCTTTGTTTTCAGTAGCCATTGATGGACCACCCCTATGAAGAAACAGGGTCACAATGGGACAGAGTACCTCGGAACAAGAGGTCCAAGGAGACAACCCTGAGGTAGGTTTGCTCACTGGATTTATTTGCATAATCATTAAACACATGAAGTAAAGCAATACAATGTAGGTATGGGCTTAACCAAGAAAATGTACTGCGTGCCATTAGAAGCTGGTAAGGGGGCTGACAGAAATAGGTGTTACAGAAATGGTGAAATTTCATCCTTTAAAGGATAGAGAAAGGCCTGCCTTAGACACAGAGAGACTGTGAATAATAATAAATAAATGATCTGTGGACAGCCATAGTGGTCTTACACAAAATGGAGCATAGCAGCCCACCAGCACAAAACTCTGCACAAGTATCTTATATTAGCTAATGAGAAAATGCACTTAGGCTTTTTTGACAAGAAAAAGTTGACTAGGGCGCTTTTGTAGTGAAAAAAGAAGCAGAGAGCATCTTTTGTTGCTATAACAGCTACTGCTACATTATCCTAGCTAGAGAGCTATGTGGAGCGGTGCTAATGTTAGATAAAACAAAGCGGTGAAGCGAGCTAAATAAAGAACAGAGAGAGAGAGTGGTGATGCCAACGTTACATAAAACAAAGCGAGTTCCCTGTACAGGGAGCACCCGGTCATACCGTATAACTCGCTGTGCTCCAACTCGTTTTTTCTTGTTGTTATGAAAACGACAGGTCTGGCTACTCCGCTTGTCATTGTTTTTTTTTCTCAGAAAAGTTTAACTTTTTTCAACTTTAAAAAGATGCTCCCAGCTGCAAAAAAAGAAGTCGGCCGTGGCGTTTAAAAAAGCGCTCAGGACTTTTTTGAAAACATGGTTTACTCCATAGGATTATAATGTAAAACAGATGCTGGCAGCTTAAAAAAAGACACCAAATGTGAACATAGCCTTAGGTTACATGTTTAGTGGCAATTACACTGCACAAATTGCAGACAAATAGCAGCACAGGACACAATAACAGCTCATAACAGCACAACTCAACATGACCTTTTCCCAACATCAGCCAGATGAATGTGGCTGGTAAACTCAGAACTTCTTTCCTATTAGCTGAGCTTGAGAGTCCAAACAGCCACAATCAAAGGTCATAATATTCCCACAATGAAGCAGCCCTTCCTAAGTCATTGGGGATTTTGATCTTATCTTTCTGACTGTTAGCTTACCAATCTAAAACAGTGCACAGGCTATGTCCTCTGTCTTTCTCTTTTTTTTTTCCTGCCATACATTGCTTCTCCCACTGTGAAAATAACGTAACTCCATAATAACTACAGAACTGTACACAACAAAACATCTTAAACTAAACTTTACTTTTTAATGAAACACCTAAATAAATATAATAACTTAAGGGCAGAGAATAAGTTAAGTTTAAGTTTTATTAGGACAATGCACATTAATCAACATTTCTGTAAATGCGCCAGTGTTAGCCAGTCAGCTAATTTTCAACTGTAGTCCTAATTAGAGCTGAAGCTCTTTGCCCGAACCCAACGGGTTCGGTCTTAATTTCTATCATGTTACACGGGCTCGGGCTTGCACTCCTGGTTGCGCAGTAAACGAGCGGTCAGGTGAAGCGTTTCGAACTCCACACAGAAAGGCCCGGAACGACCTGGATTCGAACGCAGAACCTTCTTGCCGTGAGGCAGAAGTGCTAACCACTGAGCCACCGTGCTGCCCTATACATGTATTAGATTTATGTTTGATATATATTAGCCCATAATTCCTGTTATGTGAGCACATATGACAATGTCTTTATATGAATAGCATCATGTATGATAATTCTGCTAGTTTTGATTTACAGACATTCAGTTTTTTGCACTCCAGCATATCACTTTATTGGAGCCGTCATCACCTTTAGACTGTACATTTGCACACACATGTACACTTTCCACACTTAGACTTTTTATTTCCAAACTCCATTGCACCTACTTGAAGCCTCCGCCTAAAGTATATTTTTGTTTGCACATCCTGCCTATGCACTCACCCATCTGTCAGCTCCACTGTCGAAATCCCCAGAGTCCAGCTTAGGCCTTTTACTGCCAAATAACCCATAGCTCTTCACACACTAATCAATAACCACTGATAACAGACATGTAGTCTCATTGCCGATCAGCCAGAACACTAAAACATATTACGCTTGCTCTTACAGTACTGTATCTGATGGCTACTAGGTAACCAAACTACACACACACTAGCTTATCTTGGTCACAGGATCTCCACTCCCTGCACTGACAGTCTTGTTTTGATGTCTAAAGAAGTGCTCAGTTTGATGTTTGATTATCTTTAGTGATAAAGTCTCCTTAATCAAGCCAAAAGGAAAAGCTGCTTTGCTTTCTATGAGAACTCCTTCTCTGTTTAGCTGCTTGTTTTTGAAAGGCAATGCACATGATAGAAATACGCCATTCCCTAGTTGTTCTAAAGCTTTCCTCTTATCTTTTCTTGTTTTTTTTAATGTTTAGTTGCTTTTTGTCTCCCTCTGCCTTTCCCAAAGTCCAGGTACATCAATTTTTATTATATCTTGGTAGCCCATAGACATCTAGGCCTGATATTCAGCACAGGTTATCTTCTAGAGTGATATGCAGACTTCGGCTTTCCCAGTGGACTTCAGACCACTTAAAACATGTAGGAGTTTCTTTCAGAGCATATTATCTGTCTCCTTTTTTCAGTCTTAGTCTGCCCCTACTGAGAGAGAGTTTCTCCAATTTAGTGTTATCTGCATTCTTTAAGTCTATTGTAGAAAAAAACTCATCTTGGCCACAGTACCTGTGCACTCCCTGCAGGTTTGTTAAGATACAGTTATGAAACATAAACTCACTCACCTGGGCTGCAGTGTACCATCCAGACCTGCTTTGCCCTTTTACAGTGTACCAGTTAGTGGCCTGTGAACCCAACCGCTTCACATCTGGAGTCTTCAGTCTCGATATAGAGAGCAGAGCATGGAAGCTGTGAGTGGTGCTCACTGTTCTTAACAGAGTGAAAAGTGGTAGTAAATGTTCGGGATACATTGTTGGAAGACACATGTAAGTGTAGAGAAGGTCAGATAAGATGTTACATGTTCATTTCCTCCTCTTCTTTCCCGGGCACTGATTGTCAGACATTCCTGCCGCCAGTGCAAATCCCTTATTCCCACATTCCGTTACACTTCAGTGAAATTGAAACCTTCAGACCCACACAGTCTTTCAGTCTCAATACACAATGAAAGGTTGCAGCCATTGGGTATGCTACTAAGCAACTTACATGTTGCCTGTAGAAGTGTCTTTTTTTTTGGATTACTAATTTCTCTGTATTTCTCTGTTACATTAGGACGGGTTTAATAACATCAAGACATTTGTGGAGGAGGAACTACAGACGAGCATGGTGAGTGCAGGAAATTGTACTTTCGTACATGTTTCACCAAAACAAAAATAACATTCAGCTCAATAATATTTAAAGAGCACAAACATGTAGATGAAACACTAAAGGGATAGTTTTAATACATTAAAACATCTAGGTAAATATAATTTTAGTGCTGCAGCCATAACATATGTCATTATGCAGCCTTTGACCTTACACACATGAACTCTCTTCCACTTTTCTTCTTTTCTCTTCAGATGGTGGGGATGGTGATTGGTGCGGGCATCGCCATAGTCCTCATCGCCATCCTTATCTTCTTCATCTTGCGGAGGATCAAGCTTCGAAGTTAGTAATTGCTTAGAACCCTATCTCACCATGCACTGAGAACACGCAATGATAGTCAAGAAAAATGCAAACTTGTATGTATTTCTACGGTAATTTGTAATTTCTCATATTTCACAGACATAGAAGCTCAGGAGGCACCCAAATACCGCTTTCGCAAGAGGGACAAAGTCATGTTCTACGGGCGAAAGATCATGCGCAAAGTGAGTGTGTGGCTGACAGAAAATGATACTACTTCAACAGCCAGTATGCAAATCAGTGTTGTAGTTATCATGGGCTTGTTTTAACCTACAGTGAGTCACATGTCATTCCTATAGTTTTTTAGTCTACTTTAACAGTAGTATGGGAATACTTTTTAAACCAATATGTTTCTCAACAGGTCTCACAGTCTACCTCTTCCCTGGTGGGTACATCCTCCTCCTCTCGGCCGCGCCTAAAGAAGAAGCAGAAGATGCTCAACATTGCCAAAAAGTACATCAGAAAGTTCACTCTTACCAACATAAAAAAAAAACTTCTATTACTGTTATGACTGGATAACTGTTAGTGGTTCACATACTTTCCCATCTCTTCATCTCATCCCACTGTCTTGCTGTCTCTCTGCTGTGCAGGATCCTGCGCTTTAAGAAGGAGGTGCCCATCCTGCAGGCCAAGGAGCCCCCTCCCTCAGTGCTTGAGGCTGACCTCACCGAATTTGATGTCGCCAACTCCCACCTCCCCTCTGAGGTGCTCTACATGCTCAAAAATGTTCGGTAGGTTTGTCTTCTTGTCATGTCTGTGTAATTGTGTTAATATGTCCCTATGTAAAACACAGTCTTCTAAAGGCCCAAACATGGTCGTAAACTACAGAGTTGATTTGCATGCTGCGGTTGCCTAGCAAACTGTGCTCATACATCTCAGTTAATAGCATTCTACACAACTTAACACTTTATTTATATTCAAACCTTACAGATTAGTGTTCACAGCTGTACACACCTGCTTGTGTGTGTGTGAAAACTTCCTAACCTCTCTGTTATCCTTCACTGCAGTGTGCTGGGTCACTTTGAGAAGCCCCTCTTCCTGGAGCTGTGTAAACACATGGTGTTTGTGCAGTTCCAACAAGGGGAGTACGTCTTCCGGCCGGGCCAGCCTGACTGCAGCATCTACGTGGTTCAGGATGGAAAACTAGAATTGTGCCTTACTGGAATTGTACGCAAGCTTGTGTGTTCATGCATGCCCATTTATCCTGATTTCCTGTGTATTTCATGCATGTCATAGTTGTTTGTGTATGTGGTTGATTGTGTTATTATTATTATTATTATTATTAAACTTAATGCACATGGGAGAAAATCTTCTAAGAGGCTTAACATGGGAGTTCTGACTTTGACAACACAGTAGCCTCTATTAACATTTGACTCACATAGGGACATAAGGGGATATGGCTGTTAGCAAAGGTTGCTCTTTTAATATTAATAAGTATTCTACAGCCAGTTTCAATGGCATTTACCAAGTCTTGGGGGTTGGGATATTTGTTCGGATATAGATTTCAGCTAAGGCTTTATCTATATCTGTATCTATCTGTAAAACTGAGTGTAGCTGATCAAGTTCTTAGAAAAACTTATGAACACAAGTTGCCTGATGTGTCTTCTTCCTGTCTACCAGGATGGCAAAGAAAGTGTTGTGAAGGAGGTTTACCCGGGAGACAGTGTCCACAGCCTCCTCAGCATCCTGGATGTCATCACAGTATGTCGCACCCACTTCTTGTTACACACACAAATCTGCACAGACAAGTGTGCTTCACACCTGTACACATACACATTATTCACATTTTCTGGAATGACATGCAGTCCTGGTTATCAGTGTGTTGGCCACCCTACCAATTTGCTTCCTCCTTACATCATTCACATTCAGCTGACTCACCCAACCTTCTTCACTGGCATACCTGTGACTCACACATTGATCTGTAGTTGTAATTCAGGCAATGTAATCCTGTAATAAACTGGATGGAATGAGTATGATGTCAATGCCCATCTTAAATGAAGAAGGTTAAAATGATAACCACAAAGATACCATTTTTGAATTAGACTAAAAACATCATTACTATAAGAACTGTTGAGAAAAAGTGAACCTTTTCTGAAGTATTCTGTGGGATCTTTGTGTCCAGGGCCACCAGAAGCCTTACAGAACTGTGTCGGCACGGGCTGCAGAGGTTTCCACTGTTCTCCGTTTACCTGTAGAGGCCTTCCTCTCTATATTTGAGAAGTACCCTGAGAGCCTGGTGCGGGTAGTACAGGTGAGTTGCGTGTATAATTCTGTTGCTTCTTTTTTCCCTCTACTGTTGAAGCTTCAACAGTGGTCTGACAGTTTGCATGTATGGGAAATGACTCACTGCCTGTTATATCTGTTCAGATTATCATGGTTCGTCTCCAAAGAGTGACAGTCCTAGCCCTGCACAACTATCTGGGGCTCACCAATGAGCTCTTCAGCCATGTGAGTTTATCTCACACACACACACACACACACACACACACACACACACACACACACACACACACACACACACACACACACACACACACACAGCACAGTACACCAGACAGTCCCATGCTAACATCTGTTCATGATGATGATGGTTTGGCATTTATTAGGAATTCTGCATCATTAGCTCAGTACACATGCTGTTTTTATTATGATTTGAGTTGCTAAATGGCTCTTGTCCTAAAGGAGATGCAGCCCTCGCGTCTGCCACCTCCGTCTCCCCACCCAACCCGCACCAGTCCCATCCGGCATGGCAAACGTTTTGGCAGCCTGACCGTTACAGAGGAGCATCGGGAAGCTGCCATTAAGGGTGAAGATACAGGTAAGGAGAAAACCCTAGAAGGATTGTAATAGGATGATAACATGTTGTTTGTAAATTAATTAACTCTGTGAAGTACCGCTAAAATCAAGAGATTGAGAAAATCTTAAATATTTATCGGTTTCCATCAAAGCTTAAATACATTTCTTGACTTTTTCCTCCAATTTTGTGTTTGGGTTTCTAATAAATGCTTCATCTGTGGTTTCCTGTATGTACAGGAGGAGAACAAGGGAAGGATGGAGCAACAGTGCCAACTCTTAGCAGGACCATCTCCATGCCTGCGGACATTGCTGGTGAGGGACTTCTCTCCTGTTGAGAGATATTTTTCTTGAGGTTCTTTGGTTTACCAATAAACACGATATGTTTAACTGTACGATGTGCTATTTTGAGAAAGTACTTGTGTAGAAACATTGTTGAGATGCCTGAGGAAAAGGGTCCGAGTGTGTGCTGGTTTCAGCAAAAAGTGTTGTGTCTGTGAGGTCTGGACCCAAGAGCGGACACCGACTAGAGGTTAGAGGTAGTAACAGGTTTTTAATGAATGCTCAACTGAACAGAAATCTTGCAACAAAGGTAGGTGGAAATCCAGATGGTAGGAGGAGTGGAGGTAGGCGAGGCAGGCACCACACACAGGGCTGGTGGAGTAGCAGGTAGCGTAGGTGACGTCAACTCCCAACGACTGCGCACAGAGAGACAACACATTGTTAACACAAGGATAACTTCAACAACAAAAGGTTCACTAGAATACTAGAAGTTTGGCTGAGAGTATGTGACCACGTGAGTGACTGAAACAAACTGGCGCTGGCTGCCTGGATCTCAGGAGTACTTGTGTTGGAGCTTGATTAGTACACCAGGAATTGGAAACCCCAGCCCCGACGGCAAACATCCATGACCCGCCGCACAGTGAATGCCGGATGGCCATCCACGAGCCGGGGGGGCGGAGGGGAGTCGGCCGGAGGGCTCAGAGGACATGCAGAGACTTGCTTGAGAAGGGACACATGAAACACGGGGTGCACATTCATGGACGACGATGGCGGCAACCGAAGTTTCATCACAGAGGGATTGATCACTTTATCAATAACAAAAGGTCCCTCACATGCGCCAGCACCGTCGGATGTTTTCCTGCACAGATGGGACAGCCACCACCCACTCCTGCTCAGGGAAAAGGGGAGGTTGGTAACCCAGCATCGCCATGAATGGGGACATACCCGTAGCAGCGCTGGACAGAAAGTTGTGCGCGTATTCCACCCAGGCTAGTTGTGCGGACCAGGATGCTGGATTACGTGCCGTAACACACTGCAGAGCCGACTCCAAATCCTGATTCACCCGCTCCGTCTGGCCGTTGGTTTGAGGATGATATCCTGAAGAGAGGCACCCAAGGCGGTACAGAAAGCCCTCCAAACCTGGGATGAAAACTGTGGGCCCCGATCCGAAACAATGTCCTGAGGAATGCCATGCAATCTAAAAACATGTTGAACTAATAGCTCAACAGTCTCTAGGGCAGAAGGTAGCTTAGCCAGGGGGATGAAGTGTACGGCCTTAGAAAATCTGTCCACAACAGTCAAAATGACAGCGTTACCTTCTGAGGGTGGTAGGCCGGTGACAAAATCCACCGTGATGTGGGACCATGGTCTACTGGGAACAGGAAGGGGTCGCAACAGGCCCGCCGGAGGCTAGTGAGAGGATTTGCTATGGGCGCAGACGGAGCAGGCCATCACGAAGGCTCGGGCGTCTGCAGACATCATGGGCCACCAGGAAAGCCGACGCAGGAAGGAGAGGGTGCGGTGGAAACCAGGATGACAGGTGAGTCTGGAAGAATGACCCCATTGGAGGACTTGGGACCTGACGGGATCGGGCACAAACAACAAGTCAGGTGGAGCAGTTACTGGGGCAGGATGAGTCTGCTGGGATTCCCTCACAACCGCCTTGATGTCCCAGGAAGCTGCGGCCACCACACAGGTGCGGGAGGCAAGATGGTATCCGGCTCGAAGATGGGTTTCTCTGATCCAAACTGGCGGGAGAGAGCGCCCGGCATACTGTTGTGGGAGCCAGTGTCACGGTTTAGGGATATTTCTGTTACCAGTTTGTTCATTTCTGTTGCCTTTATTGTTTTATTGTGTATTATTCCTGTGTTCTGTGTTCTGTGTTGTCAAGTTTCTGTGTTTAGTTGTGATTTCAGGTTTCTGTTAGTGTTCCTGTTTCCTGTTTTATTTTGATAGTCTGTTTTCTGTCCCGTCATGTCTAGTTTTACCTTTTGTGTTCCAGCCTTTGTTGATTGTCCTGCCCCGCCCTGATGTGTTTCACCTGTCGTGTCACCTGTCCCTCATTTGTTCATTACCTCATGTATTTAACCCCTGTGTTCCCTTTGTCTCTTGTCAGATCGTTTTTGTATTCCCCCGTGTCAGTGTGTGTGTGTCTTCGTCAGTCTCTCCTTTTTCTCCCCGGTATTAGTTTTTGCCTGCAGCTCACAGGACTCCTTGTTTGTTTTTTGTTTTTTGAGGAAATAAATCTTTGAGTTTCAACGCTGCTCCTGCCTGCCTCTCTCTCTCTGCGTTTGGGTCCACTATTCCTCACTCATCATAACAGAACGATCTGACCACCATGGACCCAGCAGTGCGGAAATTGGAGCCTTTTTTTTCACCCTAGAGACACTGATGGTGTGCTGTTGCTGGGATTTTTTCGGGGTATTATTGAGAAGAATCCCGCTCTGGCCATAACCATCATGGAGGCTCGCTGGCAGGCCACTGCAAGAGAGTGTGGCTCTCCGTACCTCTTGCTGCCCAGCGTTCCCGAGCTGACGTTCAACCCTTCTGTTCCCGAGCTGACGTGCAGCTCTCCTGTTCCCGGGCTGATGTGCAGCTCTCCTGATCCCGAGCTGACGTGCAGCTCTCCTGATTCCGAGCTGGCGTGCAGCTCTCCTGACTCCGGGCTGGCGTGCAGCTCTCCTGACCCCAGGCTGACGTGCAGCTCCCTTGACTCTGAGCTAGCTAGCAGCCCACCTGAATGCAAGCTGGCTAGCGATCCCCCTGAGTCCCGGCTAGCTAGCGATCCCCCTGAGTCCCTGCTAGCTAGCGATCCCCCTGAGTCCCTGCTAGCTAGCAACCCCCCTGATTCCCCGCTAGCTAGCATCTCCCCAGAATCCAGGCTAGCTAGTAGCCTTCCTGTGCCCCGGCTAGCTAGCAACCTCCCTGATTCTCTGCTAGCTAGCAACTCCCCTGATTCCCTGCTAGCTAGCAGCCTTCCTGAGCCCCGGCTAGCTAGCAACCTCCCTGAGCCACAGCTAGCTAGCAACTCCCCTGATTCCCTGCTAGCTAGCATCTCCCCTGAATCCAGGCTAGCTAGCAGCCTTCCTGAGCCCCGGCTAGCTAGCATCTCCCCTGAATGCAGGCTAGCTAGCAGTCTTCCTGAGCCCCGGCTAGCTAGCAACCTCCCTGAGCCACAGCTAGCTAGCAACCCCCTTGACTCCCTGCTAGCTAGCAACCTCCCTGAGCCACAGCTAGCTAGCAACCCCCTTGACTCCCTGCTAGCTAGCATCTCCCCCGAATCCAGGCTAGCTAGCAGCCTTCCTGAACCCCGGCCCGCTAGCAACTTCCCTGAGCCCCAGCTAGCTAGCAGCTTTATTGATCCCCGGCTGGCTAACAGCCTCTCTGAGCCCCGGCTAGCTAGTAGCCTTCCTGAGCCCCAGCTAGCTAGCAGCCTTCCCAAGCCCCGGCTAGCTAGCAACCTCCCTGAGCCCCAGCTAGCTAGCAACCCCCCTGATTCCCTGCTAGCTAGCATCTCCCCTGAATCCAGGCTTGCTAGCAGCCTTCCTAGAGTCCCCGAGCTCCTTAGTGTCCCCGAGCTCCTTAGTGTCCCCAATCTGCCCAGTGTCCCAGCACTGCCCAGCTTCCCTGAGCTTCCTAGTGTCCCCGAGCTCCTTAGTGTCCCCAAGCTGCCCAGTGTCCCCAAGCTGCCCAGTGTCCCAGCACTGCCCAGCTTCCCCGAGCTTCCTAGTGTCCCCGAGCTTCCTAGTGTCCCCGAGCTCCTTAGTGTCCCCAAGCTGCCCAGTGTCCCAGCACTGCCCAGCTTCCCCGAGCTTCCTAGTGTCCCCGAGCTTCCTAGTATCCCCGAGCTCCCTAGGGTCCCCAAGCTGCCCAGTGTCCCAGCACTGCCCAGCTTCCCCGAGCTTCCTAGTGTCCCCGAGCTTCCTAGTGTCCCCGAGCTTCCTAGTGTCCCCAAGCTGCCTAGTGTCCCAGCACTGCCCAGCTTCCCCGAGCTTCCTAGTGTCCCCGAGCTTCCTAGTATCCCCGAGCTTCCTAGTATCCCCGAGCTGCCCAGTGTCCCAGCACTGCCCAGCTTCCCCGAGCTTCCTAGTGTCCCCGAGCTCCCTAGAGTCCCCGAGTTCCCTAGTGTCCCAGCACTGTCCAGCTTCCCCGAGCTCCCTAGTGTCCCCGAGCTCCCTAGTGTCCCCGAGCTTTTCCTAGAGTTTCCTAGAGTCCCCGAGTTTCCTAGAGTCCCCGAGTTCCCTAGAGTCCCCGAGTTCCCTAGTGTCCCAAGGTGGTCCTTTATCCGGGATCCTCGGCTGGCTAGCAGCAGCCTCCCTGAATCCGAGCTAGCTAACAACCCACCTGAGCCTAGGTTAGCTAGCAGCCTCCCTAGTTCCTGGCTGGTGTCCAGCCCCCCTGAACTGGCTATAGCCGCCCCTGAGACCGCCCCTGAGACTTTGCCGGTCACCGGCACCCCTGTGACCGCCCCTGAGACCGCCCTTGAGGCCACCCCTAGGACTTTGCCTTTGTTCTGCCCCCCTGAGACTCTGCCCGTGGTGGTCAGGCCGACTCCTGCCCCTCGTGTCCTGTCGGCGGTCAGACCCACTCCTGCCCCTCGTGTCCTGTCGGCGGTCAGGCCGACTCCTGCCCCTCGTGTCCTGTCGGCGGTCAGGCCGACTCCTGCCCCTTGTGTCCTGTCGGTGGTCAGACCCACTCCTGCCCCTCGTGTCCTGTCGGCAGTCAGGCCGACTCCTGCCCCTCGTGTCCGGTTGGCACCCCAGTCAACCTCTGCCCCGGTTGCCTGGCCAGCTGACCCGCCGCCAGACTCCGGCCCAGCTGACCCGTTGCCTGACCCCGGCCCAGCTGACCCGTCGCCAGGCCCCGGCCCAGCTGACCCGTCGCCTGGTCCCGGCCCAGCTGCCCCTTCACCTGCGCAGCCTCCCAAGGGGCTCCGCCTTGGCCGACCTGCAAGGCCCCCGGAGGGGCGCTGCCCTCGACGTCCTGCCTGGCCGCCTGAGTGCCCTCGACGTCCAGTACGGTCTCCTGAGGGATTCTGCCTTCGTCGCAGGCCGCCAGAGGGATTCTGCCTTCGTCGCAGGCCGCCAGAGGGATTCTGCCTTCGTCGCTGGTGGCCAGAAGGTTTCTGCCTCCGTCGCCGGTGGCCAGAGGGATTCTGCCTTCGTTGCCGGTGGCCAGAGGGATTCTGCCTTCGTCGTAGGCCGCCTGAAGGTTTCTGCCTTCGTTGCGGCTCTCAGTCCCCTGTTGCTGAGGCCTCTCAGTCCCCTGTTGCCGAGGCCTCTCAGTCCCCTGTTGCCGAGGCCTCTCAGTCCCCTGTTGCCGAGGCCTCTCTGCCCCCTGTCGCCGAGGCCTCTCTGCCCCCTGTCGCCGAGGTCTCCCAGTGACTCTGTTCCCTGTGCCCCAGTGACTCTGTTCCCTGTGCCCCAGTGACTCTGTTCCCTGTGCCCCAGTGACGCTCCGTTCCCCCCGAGTGGCCCCGCTCTGTGTTTCCCCCCGAGTGGCCCCGCTCTGTGTTTCCCCCGAGCGGCCCCGCTCTGTTTCCCCCGAGCGGCCCCGCTCTGTTTCCCCCGAGACTCTCTGTTCCCTGTCCCGAGTGGCCCCTCTGTTTCCCCCAGGCCTCACCGGCCCTATGTTTCCCCCAGGCCTCACCGGCCCTATGTTTCCCCCAGGCCTCACCGGCCCTATGTTTCCCCCAGGCCTCACCGGCCCTATGTTTCCCCCAGGCCTCACCGGCCCTCTGTTTCCTGTGCCCCAGTGACTCTGTTCTCTGTGCCCCCGTGACTTTCTGTTCCCTGTGTGCAAGTGATTTCTGCTCCCTGGTCCCCAGCGACTTGCTGCCTCCCCCGAACTCTCTTTCGCCCTCCCTGGGTTGTTTTTAGTTATGTTTCTTTGGACGTCTGGTATCCGCCCTTGAGGGGGGGGCCCTGTCACGGTTTAGGGATATTTCTGTTACCAGTTTGTTCATTTCTGTTGCCTTTATTGTTTTATTGTGTATTATTCCTGTGTTCTGTGTTCTGTGTTGTCAAGTTTCTGTGTTTAGTTGTGATTTCAGGTTTCTGTTAGTGTTCCTGTTTCCTGTTTTATTTTGATATCTCTGATATGTCTGTTTTCTGTCCCGTCATGTCTAGTTTTACCTTTTGTGTTCCAGCCTTTGTTGATTGTCCTGCCCCGCCCTGATGTGTTTCACCTGTCGTGTCACCTGTCCCTCATTTGTTCATTACCTCATGTATTTAACCCCTGTGTTCCCTTTGTCTCTTGTCAGATCGTTTTTGTATTCCCCCGTGTCAGTGTGTGTGTGTCTTCGTCAGTCTCTCCTTTTTCTCCCCGGTATTAGTTTTTGCCTGCAGCTCACAGGACTCCTCGTTTGTTTTTTGTTTTTTGAGGAAATAAATCTTTGAGTTTCAACGCTGCTCCTGCCTGCCTCTCTCTCTGCGTTTGGGTCCACTATTCCTCATTCATCATAACAGCCAGGTCTATATGTCAGAGTGAAATTGAATCTTCCAAGAAACAGGGCCCTCCGAGCTTGGCGGGAATTCAGTCGCTTGGCTGAACGGAGATAAGCCAAGTTCCGGTGATCAGTCCATACCAGGAATGGCTGCTCCACTCCCTCCAGCCAATGTCTCCACTCCTCCAGTGCCAACACCACTGCCAGTAACTCACGATTCCCCACATCGTAGTTGCGTTCAGCAGGCGACAGGCGCCGGGAGAAAAAGGCGCAGGGATGCAACTTGTTGTCCTGAGGGGACCGCTGTGAGAGGACAGCTCCCACTCCAGTGTCCGAGGCGTCCACCTCCACAATAAACTGAAGAGATGAATCTGGGTGGATTAACACAGGAGCAGAAGAAAAGAATTGCTTGAGCGTAGTGAATGCCGTGTGTACCTTGGGACCTCAGGTAAAGGGGGCAGAGGGAGAGGTGAGTTGGGTGAGTGGGGCAGCAACCTTACTGTAATCACGGATGAACCGACGATAAAAGCTGGCAAACCCAAGGAAACGCTGGAGCTGCTTCCGGGTAGCGGGCGTCGGCCACTCAGTCACTGCCTTGATCTTGTTGGGATCCAGTCTCAGCTGTCCCTGCTCCATAACGAAACCCAGGAAACTCACAGAAGGAGCATGAAATTCACACTTCTGAGCTTTCACAAACAATTTGTTCTCCAGTAGACGTTGCAGCACCAACTTGACATGTTGGATGTGTTCCTCCAGGTTCTGGGAGAAAATCAGAATGTCATCCAAATAGACTAAGATGAAACAATTGAGCATATCTCTGAGGACATCATTAACACGGGTCTAAAAAAACAGCTGGAGCATTAGTGAGACCAAATGGCATGACCAAATATTCAAAGTGGCCGAGCGGGGTGTTGAAAGCTGTCTTCCACTCATCCCCAGCTCGGATGCGGATGAGATGGTAGGCGTTTCTCAGGTCTAATTTGGTGAAAAAGCTAATTTGCTCAAAAGCAGGATCAATGAGGGGAAGAGAGTATTTATTCTTCACAGTTATCTCATTTAAGCCGCGATAGTCTATACAGTTCCGCAGAGTCTTGTCCTTCTTTTTCACAAAGAAAAAAACAGCGCCCGCAGGGGAGGAGGAGGGACGGATAAGACCAGCAGCTAACGAGTCAGTGATATATTTTTCCATGGATTCTCTCTCAGGCTTAGACAGATTGTACAACTGTCGAGAGGGAAATGGAGCACCAGGTAGGATCTCAATAGCACAATCATATGGCCGGTGTGGGGGCAGGGATAGTGCTTTCTGTTTGTTGAAAACGTCACCTATGTCATAATAAACGGAAGGCACTCGAGTGAGATCTGGGGGCTCATATAGCTGGGTACTAGGGGCTTGGCTGGGGGCAAGTGCCGACTGCAGGTGTTGCGAGTGACAAAAAATGCTCCAACTAGCTATAGAGTGTGTAGACCAGTCAATGTTTGGATTGTGTAGTTTTAACCAGGTCTGGCCTAACACAACAAGGGAATGAGGTGAGGGAATGACCAAAATTGTAATTACCTCACGGTGATTGCTGGACAGAAGGAGGTTGAGGGGTGCTGTGATGAGGGTGATGCGTGCTAACAAGCGTCCATCCAGAGCGTTGACAAATTGGGATTTGGGAGGAGTTCCACAGGCAGACCAGCCATAGTCACTAGAGAGGAATCGATGAAACTGTCATCTGTACCGGAGTCCACTAGAGCCATCACGGAGATGGGCCCTCCCGAACCCAGGATGGAAGCTTCCAGCTGCATACGGTTATGAGGGAAAGGGGCAGGAACGGCGGTGTGGCTCACCAGGATCCCTCCTCTGCCTGGTGAGCCGGGCCGTTTAACTGGAGCTTGATTAGGAAATCACTTGCAGCTGCGCTGGAGAGCCAGGTGCCCTGGAGAAAGCCATGCCTGCTCACACACTCCCACATACACACACACACACACACACACACACAGAACACCAAAAATGCCTGAGTCACGGATAGGCCGTGACACACATGTCCTGAAACCAGAGTTAGATGTATGTCTTTAACCTAACAAAACCAGAATGTTGATTAAAGACTGAATATCCATTTTTTTGTCCATGCAGGTATGCAGAAAAGTCTCAGATCAGACTTTGACATGGCTTACGAAAGGGGACGGATCTCTGTCTCTGCAGAGGATGGCAACACTCCTGCGTTTACTAGGGTCAGTGCAATGCAGACTCTTAAATTAAATAAGGTTGACTAAATTCATCTCCTGACATACGATTGGGTAATTGCACCAGCAGCTACAGTTGTGTTTCAGAACGACTAAAAGTCTGCTACAGGGAATTAATAACAACAACAACAACGTAATTCAGGATATTACATGTATTAAGTGCCCGAAATATTTAAAAGTGTCTCTCTGAGGCTGTGTGTGTGTTTTTCTTTCTTGATAAAAACAAAGATGTCTTACTAGAAATGCTCTCGGCTGTGTGATAGTAAAAATATCTGTATTGTTCCAAAACATGATATCAGATTTGAACATGTAAATTGAATACTACTAGTACTGAATTGAATTGTTCAGTACATCAGAAACACAGCTACGTATATGATATTATCCAACACTTATCAGATTGTAAGCTAAAGTCTTAATCATCTCATCATGATAATTATATAATTCTTAGTTTTTGTAGGGGCTTATATTTGTAAGTCCTAGTTTAGATTGAGACTCATCAAACCTTTTCTTGTGTGTGTGTGTGTGTGTGTGTGTGTGTGTGTGTGTGTGTGTGTGTGTGTGTGTGTGTGTGTGTGTGTGTGTGTACCATTACAGTCTGTATGCCAGGACCAGCGGGAGAGGAGGGTGACAGTAGATGAGGTTCCCTCAGGGATCTATCTGTATCCGGAGGAAGAGTCGGGAGTGGACAATATCTCCACACCTGTGTCCAGTCGATCCAATGTTGCTTTGTTTGAGGAAGCTCAGAAAGAGATTCTCAAACTCATGAAGATTGAGGTTTGTTTAAGTGTGTCTTTATGTTATTATGTAGTGGTATCACACTGCACTAAAGTAGTATGCCACAGACACTATTTAAAGAGAAACACAATAAAGCATAACTTTTCATGTGCTATTTTACACAACCTGAAGTGTATACATTTTTAGCATTGTAATCAAACCCATAGAGACTGTAAATGAAAGCGTATCATCAACAAGCATGACTCTAGACACTTTCCAAAATCAACACATTCATCACACTGGTTGCAAAACCCAGAGGATAAGAATTAAAATACCAATTGACTGCAAGATAATTTAAGGCATAAAGTACCATGGTACTAGATGTTTTCTATATGATATGTATATAAATGATGTTATCAGTTATCAGTGTTATGGGGCATTTTAGGCCTTTATTTGTGTAGTACAGCTGAAGATATGAAGGGGAGAGAGAGAGAGGGGGAACGACATGCAGCAAAGGGCCGCAGGTCGGAGTCAAACCCGCGGCCGCTGTGTAGAGGAGTAAACCTCTATATATGGGCGCACGCTCCACCAAGTGAGTTACCCAGGCGCCCTCACATTCGTTTTTTGTGCATTTTCTTTAGCTGAAGCAGTCAAAGTACTGCAAGTTAAGTGGGATCCAGTGCAGGTAGTGCAGTGCTCTCCCAATCATCATATATACACTAGGACCAAATTCACATGGATTAAGAAATAATAATAGGCTCATTACATTCTTTTTTTTGCATGGATGAACACATTGTGCACAGTGCATTGTTGTAAATCCCTCTGGAGCATCTGCTGACAGATTATAGTGTGAGGAACTGGGCCTGGTCTATAGATGGGGGTGGGGGGGGGGCAGGCTGCAGTGTCAAGCCACAGTGCTGAGATGTGAGCTGTTCCTGTGTGTTTGCTAATATATCAGTCCTTCCAGAAAAATGCAGAGTTTTTTTGTGATTGTTACGAGCAAAAATCCTTGATTATGCGGCACGTTTTCTTAGAAAATGCGATGGAATATGCGGGATATTTATGCAATTTTATGCGATGAAATTGTGGGAACTTGCAAAAATTGCAGGAACTTGCAAAAACTTCATCGAGGGGTTTGCAGCCTTTCGATGATGTTCACATTGCGTAATTACGTCACTTCATAACGTTCCCATGGCAACAGGGGAAAATGGCTGCTTTTGTGTGAAGTAAACGCAACATTTTTCAACTTTCTGCTAAGATATATGTGACTTTTTTGCAACGAAAATGCGGGGATTATGAAAACATGCAAGCCCCGCATATTTTGCGCGGAAATCGACAATTTATGCGGCGAAAGTGCGGCGTATTTGAAAAAATGCGGCCCCCGCATAAATTTGCGGACTTTGGCTGATTATGCATTGAATTATGCAATCGCATAATCACGTTTTTCTGGAGGGACTGATATATAATAAAATAAGTGCTAACAGAATATGCATGCTTTAAAAAGTTGCTTTAGCTTTAAAAACCCACTTAAAATCCAGAAAAAAACGTGATGACAAGCTAGAGTTATGCTGAACAGGATACCAGTAACTGTAACATAATAAATGCTCAACACTTCACAATCATGCAGATTTAATTCTAAAGCAGTTTTCAGCTCAAGACTAAATCTAGAAAGGAAGTTTTATACAAGCGTTTGAGGCAATATGTGGTTAACCCTCTCTGTGTGTCTCTGAGTAGGTATTGCTACACTTAATATTTCAAAACATCATGGTGGTGTAACGTGATAAAAGTAGTAGAATGAAGACAATTCGCCCATAGTGTTCATCCACTTTGACTCTTTTATTACAGCTTGACCTGAGTGTTTGACTTTGTTTTTGTTTTGTTTTTCTTTTTAAATCCAGGACCCATCCTTGTTAAATGGGAAAGTGACTCTGCACCATGCAAAAGCTGGAGCTGTCTTAGCCAGACAGGGAGATCAGGTACTTAACACAAGACATACTCTGACCACTTTTTTGAAAACTTGTAATAGACTGATCTGTCTGCCTTTAGCTGTTTGCTGCCCTACAAAGGCAGAGTGCAGCAACTACAGAAGCAGTGAAGTTTAGAATAAAAAAATGAAAACTGTATAACAGATAGAAAGGTTGTAATGTCTTTTTAGACTAGTTATTTTACCTCAAAAATCATTGCCTTAAAACCTGCGTAATACATAAAAAATCTGATTATCAGATTATCCTTATTTTATAATTTATAATAAATTAAATATAAATACATTTTATAATATCCTTTATTTTGATAATTTTCAGTTGATAGTTTATAGGCATTAAATGTATTACTCTGTTTGCTACCTGTCTGTCCATATGTTATTTATTATTTTTTTTTATATTTTGTTTATGAATGTGTCAGATAACACAGCAAAGTTCTTGTTATCCTCCCCTGTTTCTGTTTTCTCCATCTCTTTCTCATTTCACTCTTTTAGGATGTGAGTCTGCACTTCGTCCTGTCTGGTTGTCTGCACGTCTACCAGCGGATGATTGACAAGCAGGAAGCCGTCTGCTTGTTTGTGACCCACCCGGGGGAGATGGTGGGCCAGCTCGCTGTGCTCACTGGAGAGCCCCTCATCTTCACCATCAAGGCCGTCCGAGACTGTACTTACCTCAAGATCTCAAAGTCAGATTTCTACGAGTGAGTTGATCGCCTTGAATGTGTGGACAAACAAGAATGACCAGTATTTTTTAAAGGGTGCTTAAAAGTTTCAATTTCTAATTGAAGCTTTCTATGTAGGTTGATTGATTTGATTTTGATTTCACTTTATTATCAGAATATTTTAATACATATATATATATATATATATATATATATATTTTTTTTTTTTTTTATATATAAAAAATAAAATATACATTTGTCTTTCGTCTCAAGATGTACACTGTTTCACATAAATACAAAACACAGCATTTAAGACCAAACAACAAAACCATATCAGACATTACAGAATGTGGATGCAGTGCAAACAATTGAATTACTCGCTTTTACATTCAGTGTTTGACCCAGGTGCATTAAGGCCTACTTAGAACCCTTCCATCATTTTTAATTATTTTCCATAATCTTCCATAATTGCTGGAACCATTCTAATTTTGCTATATATCAACTGCTTACAAACAATGTAAATAAATACTGTATAGCCGGTATTGCTCATGTCTGTGTCTGTGCTGTATGCTGCCCCCTGCAGGATCATGAGGGAGCAGCCCAGTGTGGTGCTGAGTGCTGCTCACACGGTGGCCGTCCGCATGTCCCCTTTTGTCAGGCAGATGGACTTTGCTATTGACTGGATGGCTGTGGAGGCTGGCAGAGCCCTCTACAGGTATAACAAATATTTAGCTTCCTTGTGCAAACTTCTTGTTCATTGCCCTGGTTGTTCCAATTAGACAACCTGTAGGGGGACCGAAGCTGGAAAAGTTGCATAGTATGCCTTTAACATCACATCTATTGCTCATTGTATTCATTAACTGTTTTTTTGTTGTTGTAATGGCTACTGTAATATCTGTGTTTTTTCTCTTCACATATACAGACAGGACGACCAGTCAGACTGCACCTACATTGTTCTGAATGGACGTCTACGTTCAGTCATCCGTAAGACAAATGGCAAAAAAGAACTAGTTGGGGAATACGGCAGAGGAGACCTCATCGGGGTGGTGAGAACAAGTCTTTTCCCATCAGTCGCAGTCTCATTCTGCCTGCATGTAAAATAATCTTTAGTTATTAAAATGAAATATGGAGGTGAAAATGATTAAGTGTTTTTTCAGAAGCTTAAACAGACATACTGTACTGATGTACTGTATAAGGTATACTTTCTGATATTTTTGAACCATTCTGATTGAAATGACAAACCCAATCATGTTGCGTGAAATGTTTATCAATTATTTATCATTATTATTACCTACTTAGTATAATTAGTATACAGTGCTAAGCATAATTGAATACACCCATGCAAGTTGACTAAAAAGAGGAATAAAAAATCATCTTTTGGAAATTGATCTTAATGCCTTAATTAAAAAAATGAGGAAAGATCCAACCTTTAAGGACACCAATTTTCTTTGTGAATGAATAATGTATCATAAATAAATATGGATGTAAATATGGGTACTTTTTTATGGAAAGTACCCCATGCCAATCACTAGGTATGGTGAAGGGGATGTGATGATGTGGGGCTATTTTAATTCCAAAGGCCAAGGGAACTTTATCAGGATGCATAGTATCCTGGATCCATGAAATAACTGGCGTTTAAAAATAAAAATCTGCCTGCCTCTATGGGAATTTAACATAGGGGTGTACTTACTTATGCACCCTGTATTTTAAGGAAGAACATTTATTTATTTACGATACATTATTCATTCACAAAGAAAATTGGGGTCCTTAAAAGTTGGATCTTTCCTCATTTTTTTAATTAAGGCATTAAGATCAGTTTCCAAAAGATGATTTTTTATTCCTCTTTTTAGTCAAATTTAGCATGGGTGTATTCACTTATGCTTAGCACTGTATAATAGACAATTTAGTTCTGAAGCATGTCATGGTACCCTTCCCTAATACTTTTAGGTGGAGGCCTTGACCAGACAGCCAAGAGCCACCACCGTCCACGCTGTGAGAGACACGGAGCTGGTCAAACTGCCCGAGGGAACACTCAACAACATCAAAAGACGATATCCCCAGGTCAGTGAATTTGTCTTCAACTGGTTGTGGTTGTGTGTACGGCTGAAATGGTACTGATGCTTGATGTCTGTTCAGGTGGTGACGAGGTTGATCCACTTGCTAGGCCAGAAGATTCTGGGAAACCTGCAGCAGGGTCGCGGTCCCTTCTCAGGTAAGGTGATGATAAGGAGCATTTAATGCACATAAACATACATACATACTCCATTTACACACTGTTGTTCTGTCTTCCAGGGTCAGCCCTGGGTCTGCCCAGCGTGACAGCCAGTACTGATGTCACCAACCCTGCCAGCAACCTCTCTACTGTGGCTGTCCTGCCTGTATGTGACGAGGTGCCTATCAATGCATTCAACATGGAGCTCAGCCATGCCCTCAGTGCCATTGGTAGGCCCACACAATATTTAATTTTGTCCACAACAGCCTTTTTTTTAATCTGGGTTTGCTAGATTTTTGTTTTTGTTTAGTTCCTGCTTATATCAGAAGTATACATTACTTACAAGTATGATACAGTGAAACAGTTTGGAATACACATGGAAGTGGAAGTTTTACATTAATACTGTTCTTTGTATTCATACATTTTATACTGCCTCTGCTGTCTGTCTCTGTTTGCCACTTGCAGGGCCCACTCTGCTGTTAACCAGCGAAATAATCAAAGAGCGACTGGGCGCCTGTGCTTTGGACTGGTCAGTCAAACTATGAGAAAAACGTCTCAGTTCTTAGTCTCATCAAGCATGATCACAAAAGCTTTCCAACTGCACATTTTTGTCTCACTCCCTCCCAAATTTTAAGTTAGTCTATATAAAAGTATCTACCAATTTTTTCTTCCTGCCTTTTTCCTATCACATATTTTTTGGTCCTCGTTATGTTAACCCCCTCTCATTTTCCATTCCTCTCAATCACTGTCAGTGTCTGTTTTTGGTGATTTTTAAACGCTAAAATTATAACCTCATCCCTGCTTTTCTCCTCTATCAGTATCCATGAGTACCGTCTCTCTGGCTGGCTGGCCCAGCAGGAGGACATCAATCGGATTGTCCTGTACCAGACTGACAACAGCATGACCCCTTGGACTCAGCGCTGCATCCGCCAGGCTGACTGCATCCTCATCGTCGGCCTGGGGGACCAGGAACCTGCCCTTGGAGAGGTATGTGTGTGTCTAGGACAGGAAAGTGTGGGGGAGGGGATTCTGGTAACAAACCTTTCAAATATGAATAACTCCCATTTACTCTCTCTGTCTCTTTTCTAAATCTTTTCTCCGTTCTCTTCTCTCCTCTCCTGCTCCAGTTGGAGCAGATGCTGGAGAACACAGCAGTTCGGGCTCTGAAACAGCTGGTCCTTCTGCACAAAGAGGATGGGCCGGGCCCCTCCAGGACGGTCGAGTGGCTCAACATGCGTAGCTGGTGCTCCGGGCATCTCCATCTCAAGTGTCCCCGCAGGGTCTTCTCCAGACGCAGCCCCAGCAAAATAGTACGAAGCAAACTTGTAATATTTGCCAAACTGGTATAGCTAAATGTCAATGGAAAATAGCTGCTTTGACTCTGTCTACATGTGCACGTTCTATGTTTTTGCAGAGGGATGTATATGAGAAGGTGTTTGAGAAAACGGCAGACAGGCACAGTGATTTCTCTCGGCTGGCCCGAGTCCTGACAGGAAACAGCATCGCCGTGGTGCTGGGAGGAGGTGGAGCCAGGTGAGCAGGGCTGCCCAAAGAGGGCTGAGCTACAGCTATCTGTACAGACTTGTGGAGAGAACAGGTGGTGTCTTACAAGTCTTGATGTTTTGTAATATCAACAATGCAGTCTATCCACCTGACATTAATATTATTCAATGTGTCAGCAGCCCTAAACTCCCCTTCCTGTTAACATTATGTAAGGAAATGCAGGGAAGGATTTTGTAATGTCAAAATTAAACCTTATCACCCATCTTATCAAACTAAATTCTGATGACAAAAAAGTACTCTACTCTCTAAAGTACTCTACTCTACTACCTGACTGTTGTTGAACATGTTTGTTTTCCCTCATGCAGAGGCTGCTCTCATGTGGGTGTGATCAAAGCTATGGAGGAAGCGGGGATTCCTATTGACATAGTGGGTGGGACCTCAATCGGCTCATTCATTGGCGCTCTGTACGCTGAGGAGAGGAGTGCCGTCAGAACCAAACAGAGAGCTAGAGAGTGGTCCAAGGTAGAGCACACATCTATAACCATTATTCAGTCATTTCTGTCTAAGATGACATTTTGCTCTTGAAATGAAAAAAGGTTTAATTTTACCCAGCAGCCTTCAATTCAATGTCTTTCAATGTTTTAAAAAGCTTGCGCTTTCAAACAAGAATAGGTAATTAACAAAAGACTTGCATCCAATTTCTCTGTATTTTGTTGTTCAACAGGCAATGAACTCAGTATTCAAAACAGTCCTGGACCTGACCTATCCCATCACCTCCATGTTCTCGGGTTCTGCCTTCAACACTAGCATCTATAAAGTGTTCCAGGACAAGCAAGCTGAGGTGAGGGATTGCGGCACAAAGTCGTTTTTCAAGTTCAAAGATAATTTATTTTTTCTCGCTGCAGTAAGGTCTGCCAGAACACAAGAGGGTCATGTGTTTAAAGCAGTCACTGGGAAAATAATAATACAATTTATGACACTGAAATACTTTCTGTGCCCCCAGGACCTTTGGCTGCCATACTTCAACGTCACCACTGACATCACAGCCTCTGCCATGCGTGTTCACCAGGATGGTAAGTGAAAGCTGAGCTCGATGGTGTTTTAAGCCCCCAACATCGACTTCAAGGCAGCGCTGCGACCGTTGACTTCAAGGCACCTAACCCTAACCTGAACCTTAACCCTAACCCTAACTATAACCATAACCATAACCATAACCATTGCCTAATCCTAGTGCCTCCCAGGCAGCGCTGCCTGGAAGGCGACATTGGGGGCTTAAAACACCAAACACCGACAGCTGAGCTGAATGCATGGGCCACCACATATTATATCACTATTGTGATCGGCTAGATGTTGTTTTTTCACCTTCGATAAGCTTAAGACAGTACTTTTGTACATTGCGGTAGTTTTACAGTGTTTGTTAGTACAGTACATTATTTTCATAGCTTCAGATGAGCACACATAAATGTAAACACACATCACATCATACACAATAAAGGACATGAGTAATTGCTTAAGTCAACATTTAACACAGCTCGAACAATAATACTGCTCCGAATGACAGAGAACTAATGTGTGAAATTGGCATTGTCATCAATTCAGGTTTCAAAAGTAATTAAGCAGTGAGAAGCAATCATAGTAAAATGAAGTAAAATGGCCCAGTAACTAAAGCTATTACCTAAGTCAATATATTGGCATGCTGTTGAATTCAATTGATTTCACAAGTCACTTTAGGCCCTGTAGCATTTTTTAAAATCTTTCCATGAATATTATATTAGTAGGCACAGCTTGGGTCAGTACATAAAAATGTAACTGGCTTATGCATCATCTAGAGTGACAGGACTGCATGCCCTCAGATTCATGGTTAAAGGCGGTATACTCCAAACTAAATTGAAGTTGGTGTTTTTTCAAACTGCTGTTGATTACGCCACTTTGAGCAAATGCCAAAGTAGTTATTACAACTCTAGATGTGTTTGTGTAAAAGTTTCTTGCTGGATGTAGACCATTTTAAGTTCCTTACCACAAAACGTGTTAAAACTAGTAAAGTGTGATGACTATAATTCTCTAGTCTATATCCACAACGTTCCACTTGCGGGATTGCTCCTGTGCCGCCGGAAATTCCGCGAGACGTCACTCTTTTCAGGCGGATTTCCGTTACCTTACCTTACTTTTTTTGTGTTGTAATCACTCCGGTGGATTTATGGTTAACTGCTCCTCAGATCTCTGCAGGGTAAATCCAGACAGCTAGCTAGACTATCTGTCCAATCTGAGTTTTCTGTTGCACGACTAAAACAACCTTTAAACGTACACATGTTCCACCCAAAGAAGTTCCTTCCCGAGGCTATTTTGCAGCGGCACTGTGGCTCTGTCCGGCGCTTAACACCGCCCAAGACGATTGGTTTGATTGATATAATGAAATGCCAATAAACCAAAGCACGTTTTTCTCCCATCCCGGAATGCTGTGTGGACTAGCCAGACCCTCCTTCGCAGCACTGTGCAGGAAGGTCTGGCAATGTGAGACTATAATAATTCTGAAACACAAGGCTCAGAGAACATTTTGTAAAAAAAAAAAGAAATCCAGGTGAAATGACCCAGATAAGTTTGAGTGCCAGCCTGCATACACTGCAGCCATCAAAGCAAAATGCATTGCTTCATTTTAGTCACAAACTCAGTATTTTGCCTCCATAAACATGCCATTTTTAATCTTGTTTGGAGTATGCCACGGCCAAGGGCTTAGATTGTTATTTCACTAAATATGTACAAAAGAAAACACTGTGTAGATGTTTCTGTGCTTGTGTCTGTATTTACTGAAATAATGGCAAATGTGTTCTGTTTGACTTGGCGTTAAAGAAAATGCACCAGAACTAACATTAGCCAAAGCAGATCTAGCCTGAAAGGACCCACCATCAACTTCACAAATCCAGTGTGCCATTTTCTACACCGTGTAACTTTTTGACATAATCAGTGTAATGCTACCTTTGAAATTACAGCATTTTGCATCAAAATAAGACATTGCTAGTTCCATTGTACAGGCAATGTTTTGAATTATTATAATTTAGGCTGATTACTGGATTTGAGGGGTTTGCTTATGTTTGCATCGTGGCATGTGTATGAATTAACTGTTGGCATGAAGCCTTTTCCTTTCTCTGTCTCATTGTTCCCATCATCTGCCTCTCTCACTTTTACTGCACTAGTTTCTTCCCTTTTCATTTCTTTTTTTCCTTTGTTTCTCTTTCTTTCTTTCTTTCTTTCATTTTTCTAATCTTTCACCATCTTGCCGACGGTTTCTATATCTTGATTTTCTTTTCTGTCTCTATTAAACTTCTCTTCTTCCTTCTTTTCATACACTAAATTGATAAATCTGTAGATTTTTCATATTTTTTTGTTCATCACATCCGTTTCTAAAGCTCCCAGATTATGCCCTATAGTTATCCCTGACGCCAGGTCTTTCTGCACATAGAGAGACATCACAGAGCTGCCCATCCATAGGTTATGCCATAGGCAAAATAACTGTGTAGCTAGTCGCTGACCCCCAATTTCTGATTCCTCTCCTACTGTATGTCTGTGTCAACATGTAGGATCCAGAACACTCCACTCTGCTTTTCCCTCATTGCTCCTTAATGACATCCTACGCTGCTTCCCTCACTCATCACCATTCTGTGCTTTATGTAGTTTTTCTGGTGTGCTTTGTCAAACATCGCCGTTTTGATGGGTGTAAGATACAAATGGTCATAAGTTTGCATTTATCAAGTGAGAAAAACTACCAAGACTACCAAGACTTAAAATTAAACACAAATCACAAATCTTTTCTGTAAAACCGTGTCCAGTTCACTTGCAGTTTTCTCTTCAGTCTACATTTTGGAGAATTTAGTTTAACGCCAAACAGTACTTCTTGGACGGCCTCTATCGATGGACTCTCTCTCTCCTCTCTGCCTGTCTTCCTCCCACCCTGCTCGTCGGACCAGTCATCTAACAACGCTAATACTATTTGTTTTATATTCTTAATTAACACATCAAACAAACCTTGCATCACTGTTTTTAGGTTGGAAAGCTAATTCACATACATCTGGTATCATTCAGCAGACCTATTTGCTGTCATTTATATCACAGACTGATTTTAGTTATACTTAGCCTAAATTTTGCTGTTTGTAGTAATTGTGTTTGTTTTTGTTTTATTATGTTTTTGTGTTGATATTTTGGTATCTTGTCATCATTCTGAACAAAGTATATTATTCGTATGCTTTTATTTGAAATTGGCCTCGTACTAGAATGTACTGCATTTGGTTAGAAGCCGTAGGCATAAGTAAATCATTTTGTTGACATTGTATTCCCCCTCCTCTCTGTCCTGCTCCTTGCAGCCTCTTGCACTCTTCTTCTCTATGTTGCGGGCATTTCTTTCTCTCCATGTCTTCCTCTCTCCCTCCTTCTTCTTCTCTTTTTCAGCTTTCTTCTCTCTCTCTGTACTCTCTCTGTCTTTCTCGCTCTCTTTTTCCATCTGTGACGTTGAGTCCGGCCCATATTTGATGTGTTCCTCCTTCTCCATCTCCATTTCCCGACAGGTTGCGTCTGGCGATATGTTAGAGCCAGCGCCTCCTACACCCCCTATTTACCTCCCCTGTGCGACCCCAAGGATGGCCACTTGCTTGTGGATGGTTGCTATGTTAACAATGTCCCAGGTCAGATTTTAAACACCCGCTCACCAAAACCTCCTCCCCCATCCCTAAGTCGACAATCAACCACTTGGCTACCCTCCTCCTCTTTCTTGTCCTCTCCCTACCAAGTTCTCACTTGTAACTAACCCCACCCTGACCAGGTGGACATTGGGAGCCCATGGTTTGGAAGGAAAGAATAAATCCACTATATGTCTTAGGATTGAGCCAACCAGTGCCTCATTTTTCACTGGCCATATATCTATAACTCCAATTGGCTTTTTGATTCACACACACAGCACGCTTTCTTCAGTTAGCTTGGCGCCACCTCTGAATATAACCGCTGACTCTGGCTTTCTAAGTAGATGTGAGGTTTTGCCCATGCATGGCTGGACATCTATGGGTCATAGAGAGACGCATGATGGTCTGGCTTCTTCTGGTCCCCTATGTATATTTGATATACTTTTACATTCTCCTTTTTTAACTATAAAGTTCTGGATGTGTCTTGTAAACACTGATGTCTTAATGCACAACTCTACTGGCTTATTTTGATACATTTTTACAAAAATGCAGTTACTAACTTGCAGGTAGCTCAGCTTGGCTGATATAAAACAAACTTAAGTGGTTTTGATTTAGCTGGATTTTCAGTGTGAGATCAGGTGTAGAGACCAGACAGTACTGCGTGCTTCGTTTCAATGAAATCTGATAGTGTTAGAGGTGACAATTACTGGAGATAGTGAATGGCTGCACCGTGTCAACATCACATCTGTCTGTTATTGTGGATCATTGTGCGTTTTGGTGGGCCTAAATGTGTCTGTCTTTTGGACAGCTTGTTCCCCTTGTTTCCCATGAGAAGGTCCTTGTGAAATTGCTACTGTTTCATTTCAGTCACCTCTACCTACAGCAACATGTCCAGTCTCTCCTACGCAGCACCTCTACCTTGGCTTTGCTTGCTTCATTACACAATCAATATATTTCTTTGAAATATATATTGATGGCATGTATTACCTTCTTTTGGGTTTTTTTTAAATATTTTGTATCATTATTCAGAAATGTGTGTTCTGGATCCTGCTGTTGCTCATTGTAGCTCCTGTACAAGTGGAATAAAGCCCTTAAGTTACAATACACCTAGGGCAAACAAATGGAAAGCTGTTAGTGGTAGTGATTCCCTTAAAGTTGAATTTCAGCATTCACATATACTCCACGCATAGCTGCGGCTCCCACTTTCTCTGTGGTGCTCTTTATCCTTCCAACCCATGCAGCGCCAGTCCTGCTCCTGCCCCCTGCTGGCACTGAGCTGGACTGCAGGACTGGGCAGGCTGGGTGCTTCCCTGCCATGTTCACGATGAAGGATTTCCAAACATTGTCACAACATCTGCCGCTGCTCCTTCTCTGACATATAGACAATTAAAGTAGGTCCATTGCAATATTCTCTACTTCTTCTCAACAGGTTATCATGGTTCGTTTCAGCTTAAATATACACTATCTGTGGATTTTGCTTTAGAAAGGAGCAAATTCAAATGATCTAATACTGTAAAGCGCTGTTGTTGGGACACAGTTTGGAGATTCAAACAGCCTTGCTGCTCTATCATGGTTGCCATTTACTTTTTTACCTTGCGACCCCAAGGATGGCCACTTGCTTGTGGATGGTTGCTATGTTAACAATGTCCCAGGTCAGATTTTAAACAAACCAAAAAAACAAAAAACAGCAAAACATTTGAGCAAATTAAAATGATCAAATACTGTAAAGCGCTGTTGTTGGGACACTGTTTGGAGATTCAAACAGCCTTGCTGCTCTGTCATTGTTGCCATTTACTTTTTTACCTTATGCACAAGTCACACAGGGTCTCTGCGCAAGGTAATGGGGTTTGCAGTGGTGTACAACAGAGTGTAAAGGTGGGCAGAACCACAGTCCTAGCCTTTGCAGGGAGTCGGCAACCTTCCTTTGTCCGATCTCCCTCTGATGTTGGGATTGCGTTCTGTGTCGACACTAACCTGAAACGTATAGCAAAAATTATTGAGATGTTATCCCCCCCCCTTCCTCCTCCCTCCTTCCCTCCCTGGTGTGTCAGGCTCTCTGTGGCGCTATGTGCGGGCGAGCATGACCCTCTCGGGGTACCTGCCGCCTCTCTGCGACCCCAAAGACGGCAACTTGCTAATGGACGGTGGCTACATCAACAACCTGCCAGGCAAGTAGAGGTGGTGTCCCCCCTCCCCCACCAACACACAACCCTTAATGTCCACCAAACTCCTGTCCCCCAGAGGAGGGGGGAAGTGGAGTGAGGGACGGGGATGGTTGTTATGAGGGGTTTTAATCAAGTTGTTTATAGGCTGGGTAAGTATACAGACATGGGCTTGTCTTAATGCTGGTAAAGGGAAGTGATGTGGTAGTGGAGGAGTGTGCTGAGTTTTCCCTGTCTGAATATTGGAGCCAGTTCAAACCATCAATTAAGACAAATTTAGTTTTCATCATCCACATTTAAAAAACAAACATAAAAACTGAGTGAGCTCAGTGAGTAAACAATCTTTATCCGACTCTGAAATATTCTGTATTACTAGATGGGGAAAATTCAGCATTTAGACTTATATCAAGAGTGGATTCAAGTTTATATAATGTCAGGGTTACACTTCAACTACTGTAAGAAATACCACAATGAAGAGGGGAATGTGGTATTTGTCTGTCAAACAGCCTGGTGTCAGAAAGGTATAGAATAAAAAATGGGCGGAGGAATTACCACTAGTATCAAATTTAACGCTAAAAAAAAAGATTTTCAAGTTCCTGATATTAAAACCATAGCGTGATTTTTGCTATTTTTTTATACCATAAGACACCAGTCTGCTTTAAGATTAAAAGTCTGGTTCCCCTCATGTCGAAATGAGCACTTTTCTGTAGAGCTGGGCAATAATCAACAATATAATTGTTTATTGACTTTCAACAGAATCATACTGTGGTGATATGATCATATCATTTTATCATTCTGTTATCCAATTAATGACACCAAGCAAATTATAATTTAAAACAAACAGAATTATACTTACAAGGAGTTTGGCGTCATGTAAGGCAAAGCACTGCAACCAGTTCTGCTTTCAACTTCAGTTTGATTATTTTCTGTGGGATTATGCATACATTTGTCATATTGTCAAATGATTGCTATCGGCAAATATCCTTCTTAATATTGTGGTAATGGTTTTAACCCAGCCCTACAAGTATTGTTCATTATACTAAAGCTTAGTTTTAAAATCAGTATTTGGTTCTGTTTTGACCAGAGGAAAAATGAGTGGAGAGAGTGTTAAGAAAGGGCGGAGGAGCTGTTTTTGTCTACGGACTATTAAATACGTCCTCATTACCTGAAAGCATTTTAAAAATGCACCAGAAAAAAATTACACTTTCCTGTAATGTTTACAGAACTAAGACATTTTTAGCTCTCATTATGGTGCGCAGATAAAAACTCCCCCGAGTCTGTCTCTGTGTATGATCAAGTATGTACTCGGCACTGATGAAACCACCATATTTCACAAAGCTCTGAACTGAGCTATTGTAATTCTCTACTTGGTATGGAGAATCATGTGTTCTTATGTCCCAAGCGATACTCATTCTTGAGGTTCGTGAAATATGGTGCTTTCAGGGCTCAAAGATTGATCCAACTAAAAGGAGCCTTGTAAAATCAACATCCTTTATTTCTGACTCTTGTTTCTCTGTCTTCTCCCTGAAGAGTTTGTGCTTGATCAGCTGTATTTGTAGTTGTTTTTGGCACTCTGGATCAGTGCGTTGTGCTTGTGGGATGTCTTCCTGTTTTTCTGTCTTTGAATAGGCTAAACACCACAAAAATGTTCACTGCACCAATGCGCTTTTTAACACTAGCAAGTCAATGAGCCTTGTGCTCGTTGGCTAGGAAAATATTTTTAGTTTTTTAAATCGCAGTGTTTTCTCTCACTTATTGGCCATAAATCCTCTGGAGTGTGTCTGACAACTTGAAAAAAATGATATTTTTGTGGTGTAAGTCTGTTTGAACATTGGGGTTCCTCAAATGAAGGTTTAAAGCAGCAGATATTATCCTGAAACAAGCTTAATAACACAGGATCCGTTGTCTTACCATCTCTGCTGCTGGATTTCGTCGTGCTGTGTTTGTACGTCTGCGTGTATGTGTGTGTGAATGCTGGTGAATGTGCTGCACGTCCAACAGCGGACATTGCAAGGAACATGGGCGCCAGAACAGTCATTGCCATCGATGTGGGTAGCCAAGATGAGACAGACCTCTGTAACTATGGTGACAGCCTGTCTGGCTGGTGGTTGCTGTGGAAACGGATCAATCCCTGGGCAGAGAAAGTAAAGGTACAGTTAGCAGCAGGCACTGGTAATGATGGGTGACTCAGCATCTTAAAATTTAGAGCAGTACATTTGAGTTTTTAATCAAAATGTAGCAGTGGGGATTTTGAGCCTGCAGATTAAGAAATATTTCTGTTGGTGTTAGCCATGAATTCTGGTAGCATTATTACACCACCCTCTTTCGCAGGTGCCAGACATGGCAGAGATCCAGTCTCGGTTGGCCTATGTGTCTTGTGTGCGGCAGTTAGAGGTCGTAAAGAAGAGTGCTTACTGCGAGTACATCAGACCGCCCATCGACCGCTTCAAGACTATGGACTTCGGCAAGTTTGACGAGATCTATGTGAGTTACTTCATGTCTTATTGTTTTTATTAATTTGGAGATATCCGGCATTTGCAAACATTACACGTTAATTGTGATGCCTTGATTTAATTACAGCAACAAATGAGAGCACAGTCAATTTCCCGCTCAATGGTGTTTTAAGCCCCCAACGTCTCCTTCCAGACAGCGCTGTGACCGTTGACTTCAAGGCACCTAACCCTAACCCTAACCATAACCATTGCCTAATCCTAGTGCCATCCAGGCAGCGCTTCCTGGAAGGAGACGATGGGGGCTTAAAACACCGATAAACCAAGTTCCCTTCCGTTTCATACTAGTTGTAATGATGGTGGTTAGTGTTAACCTTATTGTAGTCTCGCATTGCAGACTTGCAGATTGGACAGATAGTCTAGCTAGCTGTCTGGATTTACCTTGCAGAGATCTGAGGAGCAGTTAACCATAGTTCTCATAAATCAACCAGAGTTTAAAATTACAACACAAAGAAAGCGGAAGGTAACGGAACATCAGAAAACGAACATCCGAAAAACGACATTTTTACAATGCATTTTTTAATGTCCTAGAATTGTAAAAAGATGTCTCATGTATCATTATGAACTACTGTGCAGTTTTCTGGTGTCTGACAAGCCTTCCAACTCATGGATCTGTCACTCAAACAGATCCGTACTGTATAGTAGCGTCTTACCGGTGCCTGAAACAACTAGGCTCTGTTTAAGGTGTGAATGCCTGGTAAGAAGAACAATCAGCTCTAACTGTGTTCCTGTTGCACTTCCTTTTCCCTGTTCATTAAATAATCCATTTGATAGTCACAAAATCCAGCCCAGCGGCACATCTGAAATACAGTTTTGAAGAAGTATAGATGATTTATACTGTAAATGTTAAAATGCAACAAACTGCGCATTTTAACATAGATGTACCAAATAAATTAAAAGAAAATACATAATAACCTTTTCAGAGTTACAGCAACGCATTTCCTTAAAAAAGCTGTCTACTTGCTTTATTAGAAGTACCTAGTATTTCTGTTTAAACTACTTCAGGATGTGGGCTACCAGCACGGAAAGTTGCTGTTTACTGGCTGGGCGCGAGGCGACATTATCGAGAACATGCTGAAGGACCACCGTTCAGCCGACTACAACGACAGCAAGAGAACTGATGTGAGAACAGCACACACACCACAAATGATATGTAATATGGTTGATGTATAACTACATACATGTTTACCATCTAAGTTATATACGTCAGTTTATAATGATCATTTCTTGTCTCATAGTCCGGCACAGGAGCTGATTTCACTGACCTTGCGGAGATTGTTTCCAGGATAGAGCCAGTCCAAAGCTACGTAGCTGCAGAAGGTAAAAGATCACTCATGTAAAAAGTTCTTGTTACAGCAGTCTCCTCCTATAGATGTACAGTTTCCCTTCAAGATCATGTCGGATTTAATCAGTGTAATAAATAAGGGGTCATACCTTTCACCTGGTCTGTTTCATTGAAATACAGTAGGAGATGTCCCCGGTATTTTATGGGTGGGTCAATCACACAATAAATTCTCTCCTCTAAATCTTTCCATTCAGCGGAGGAGTCAGACTGTCTGACAGAGTACGAGGAAGACGGGATGGACACAGTGAGAGAGGAGGAGGGGGAGGAAGAGGAGGAGGAGGCAGAGGACCCTGAGGACCACTCCCCTGGAGAGTGGGGCCAGAATGGAGTCTTTCAGACTGTAAGCACACGCAGAAAACAGGATCCATATTAAATACAGTTTCTAATTCATTGTCATTATAACATTTTGTCAGTTAGTTTCTCCTATCAGTTACATTCATTTAGTCATGGCGGGCCACAGACTCGTTTTAGTGCCACAGTGATCCCTGGCCTCTTGTTTCCCTGCAGTGAGGTTTACAGATTTTACATTTGGGAAAAAGAGAGCGCTGGTATCGGGTCTGTGAAATATCGGTATTGACAGATATCCTGAGTTGAGGTATCGGAATCGGTATAGAAGAAGTTGGATTGGTGCATGCCTACATAAAAAAATCTAAATAATACATGCACACTGGTATCTCGTTCCTAATTTTTCTTTTATTCTACATCATGACACGACCACATTTGTTGTTGAAACATTATCATGTCCATTTAGAGTAAAAGAACAATTGGGAACGAGAAATGAGTCTGCAGGTGTCTTTTCGTCTTACTTCTTTTGCTGCTATGCCATATGCAGGGCTACAGACTTAAGATTGGTCCTGATGGTGGTACATGAGGAAAAGCAGTCATGACGATCCAAAGGTTTAATCAATGTGTAAATATATATCTGTTTAATATCTTGTGTGCAGAGATGACATTTTGGTTGCTTGAGGGTGACACCAGAGGAACCTACATTTTCAGCTGTACAGGTGAAAACAACTCATTCTCTCTCTCTCTCTCTCTCTCTCTCGCGCTCTCTCTCTCTCTCTCTCTCTCTCTCTCTCTCTCTCTCTCTCTCTCTATCTCGCGCTCCTTCTCTCTCTGTAGGATGAGGAGAAATCTGTGAGACAACGCAGGAAACTCACCAGTGACTCCAACACCTCCGAAGTCTCTGACTGTTGACAGAGGGCCATGGAGGAGTAGGGGGAGTTTAAACAAGACCAAGGGCCAAATTACGGGTCCATAAACTGTCAAGGCGAGAAACATGGACGCCACGCTCAGCTCCTGCAACTTCTGAAACGTACGGATTTAGTTTTTCTGCAGGAAATTGTCGTTCATGCCCTAAATTGTTGAACCTTCTTTGCATCAAGTGGCTTCCTCCTCGCACTCACACTGGCTTCATCGGTTCACCGTCAAAAATGAATAAGGTGGTTTATATGGTTTTGAATAAGAACGGTCTTTTTAATGTTTACCCCACCCAGCGGTTTCTCTCATCACTTTCACACCCAACTGACACATTGCCAGAATCCCTGCCTGCCAACTCCCAAACCTGCCAAAACTGGGACTCCCCTAGCAACGTACACAACAAAAATGGGACACTTAAAGCTTCCAATTCACTCTCTTGTTTCTCAGTTTCAAGTGGCCAGAAGGACCTTGTCTGTGTCTCTGAATCTGTACGTGTGTCCGTACATCTTCATTGCACTCCATTTTTGACATTTTTACCCTATTACATGGCCCTTTAATTTCTTGTATGCGCTTGTTCGGATGAGTGTGTATACGTTGCCTGCGTGTTAGGATGACTGTTTGCTGTGATTTTTTTTTAAATAATAGCAGGACACTGAAAAGAAAAGTAAGAAATACATACAATTGAGCTGTAGTTAGTAATAGTAACTTTAGTATTAGTAGGGAGTCAGGAAGGGGAAGCTGTAGGAGGAATAGATGTTCATGTAGAAGCCAAAGTAGACTTTTTGTTGAATGAACAGAGCAGAACGAGAATTGATTCAAATTAGGAGACATTTAAAGAGAAAGACGCGTTAATGAATGTAAAAACGTTTTGAAATAAAGTAGGCAGATAAAAGTGCGTGGATGGACAAAAGAGATGGACCACTGAGTAAAGTGTTATTTTAATTTAATTTATTTAACATTCACCGAGAATAGAGTAGAGGGAGCTTGATTCACTGTAGGTAGACTAAATTGAACAGAGGATGGGGAAAATGTGTAATGTAAATTAATTAAGGGTGAATGAGATGAGTTCAGTGAGTGGATGACATTGTGTCTGCCTATGTGAAATGTAGTGTTTCAGCTGTTTACGTTTGAGATGATGCCAGAAAAAGACGATGCCTTTTCAACCAGTGTTCGATCCACTCACAGTGACTGTGGAGAAGAGCGCGCTCATTTGACTACACACTAAACAACAAACCGGTGTGTGCCCGCCTCTGCTTGCAGGAGGTCACACATACAGTACTCATGGTACCTGCATATGGTGAACAATAAGGTGTGTATGAGGGTGTATCTGAGACTGTACAGCAATGAAAATCTTTAAAACCTAGCCAACAAATTATTGTCGGATAATACGCAGAAACCCTGAGTACTTTCTAACTTCATATGTGCAGAAATTCACCTGATGCAAGTATTAACACTTAATTAACATGGACCTATTGTAGATTGTAACAGGAGTATATTATAATGTACACAAAGTTCATATTCATATATGTATATGATGTGGAGATTTGTAAGTTGATGCTTTGCTGCAAAACAAGGGAACTTACACCTAAACAAAAAAAAAGGGTTTCTTCTTTTAAAATTAAAGTTTTATTTATACGTGTTAACTACTGACTTTTTAAAAAGGGTTTTCTTTTTTTTTCTTTTTTTTTGGGGGGTGGGTTCTTCTATTCTTTAAAGATTATTTTTTTTGGGGGCTTTTCCCTTTATTATATAGTGACAGTGGATAGACAAGAAAGAAGGGGGAGAGAGATGGGGGATGACACACAGCAAAGGGCAGCAGGTCAGATTCGAACCCGCGCCGCTGCAGGACTCAGCCTACATGGGGCGAACGCCCTTACTGGGTGAGCTAGAGGCCACCCCTCTTCTGTTCTAATTAACTTGACTTCAGCTGTTTTGTACGGATCCTCCAGAGGGTCACGGCAAGAAACAGAGAACATTAGTTCCGGGACGGAAATGTGAAAATATTAACAATGGACTACGCACTAGTGGCTACAACCCCTTCATTTGCCTATGTTAATTTTCTACTTGTTATACATCAGTATATTCCTGTACTGTATGGGACAAATCCGTTGAATCACATCAGATTTAAATTGTTAACTTTACATCAAATAAATAATTTATTTATTTATTGCATGAAATTATGGAATCAATTATGAAGCACTTACACATAGCCTAATGTTACTGGGGTCGGATAGTGACATGGCATTAACTGGTCTGGTACTACCTGAAAACTCTGCGGGACTCCGGGAACCTCCAGGCTACGAGGGACGTGTGAAGTGACCAGATGTGATGCGATGTGATTTTACTTTAGTTTACAGTAGTTTTGACCCTGTAAGAAAGTTAAACTATATTAAATAAAGGCCAAATACATGTATTGTCCTCTGAGCTGTCAGTGTTTTGTCTGACTATTACAAAGGCTATGCCCGATATGGCAGTAAATACTGTGCAGTCATGCAGGAACAGGATCACTGATACCAGAAGCTGATTGAGAAAATAAGTTTTAAAGGCCTTTAAAGAATGACTGAGCCCCATCTGACAATGTTGTTTTTGCTGACATCCAAGTTTAACGTGTTACCTCGCTGCATAGATGTAGAAGTGTCTAGCCAAGACACTCTGAGCCATGAGGTAAAGGAGTAGGAGTACCACTCTGTCTTCTGACAAAAATCAAAACGGACAGAAGGTTGCATCAAATTTCAACCTGATCTTGACAGTGTTATGTTCATCTTAAATTTGTTTTATAATGAGCAGATCACACGCATCAACACGCTGTTTTCACCACCACCAAAATCAATATTTGAGACATGTAAAGCTTTTCTTGTTACTGAAACTCCAACGTAGCCAATGGAAGGCTGTGTTGAAATTCTACGTACTTTGAAACCAGTTCAAAAAAGTTCAAATGCACATGCTGTTAGTGTTTTTAGAAGTACTAAATAGTAGTATCAGTATCAAAGAGAAATACAATACAAGTTTGTAGTTGGGAGATCTTTTGTATTATTCTAATTTATACAGTGATATTAGTTCCTAGTAATAGGCCTACCCAAAATAGATTTTCTTTTTAAATGTAATATTTTCACTTGACGTGGAGGTCGGAGGTTTTATTCTATTCCATTTATTATCTGCATTTGCCAAGTACATTTACACATAAGAGGAATGTATTCAAGTAAGTACTCAGCAGTGCTAACAATGAGCCACGTGCCGTGCCACCCGATGTACACACAAATGTTGCTCAAGGACACATATGCAGCCGGGGAGCTTCTCACCACAAAGTCTAACTCGAACGCTGTGTAACCAGTAACCAGTAACATAGCTCAAGCACAGCGTTCATCGTTCGACTGGTCATGACTGTTTTCCCAAGATGGCGCCTGCCTGTATACCGAACGGTACTGTCTTTATAAACTATGTTTTTAATAAACTGACAGTACACTTACAAAGTTCTCAATGCTTCGGTTTACATGTAGGGACCCTCATTATGCTACCGTGGAAGTGTGGTGCTATTTGGAGCCTTGTTAGTGGTATAGAAATAGTGATTTATTTTTGCTTTAGCATGCCCCGACGACTAGCGTTACAAGCTAATTACCGTTTTGCGCTAAAACTGGTCACATTCGATTAGCATGAAAGCATGTCCCAGAGAATGGTCGACTCTGTACCCATGTGTTATTAACCTCCTAGGTTCATTTTGCGCTGGAATTGTCCTTTAATAGTGAAATCTATTAACCGCTGCATCCCTAGATTCTCAACATGAACTTCATCCGTGTGCTGCCTCAGCCTGGTGCTGGCAGCTGCCGCCGCCCAGTCACCAAAACCCTGTGGTGAGTATGGACACCCTTGTTGGGGACAATATTTATTCTTATGTCAGTGTATTGTGTGAAGCTGGATTTCAAGTGAATTAAAGCAAAGTAAAGAAAGCTGATTTTTTTGTTGTTGTTTCATTTGAGTTTGTTGTAAAAAAGGTACATCTATGTTTCACAATAATTCCTCTATTTATTTCGGTCAGTAATTTAATTCGGTTTATTTAGTTTGACAAGACGTAACTGTCTGTAACTGGGTTAATAGAATTAGTTTGTATGTGTTTGAGACTGGAATTTTGGGGTAACCACATTGTAAAATGTACAACATGTTTTTGACTAACTACTATATTTATACTATATTTACCAGCAAAAACTAATTAGGCAGATAAAGATATTTTTTTAATCCATTTTGATATTACCTACAATTTCACAATACAAGATACAGACAAGCCAAATCTCTAATTATGGACAAACTAGGCTGTGAAAACATTGCTTTGTCAACAGAGTTAATTCATGCTATAGATACATATCTTATTTCAGATCACTAAGATAACTTATTTCTTAAACATTTTGATGTCCTTTTCCACAGTTGCTCCAGAGCTGATAAATGGAGGCTTTACGCTGGTGAGTCTGCTCATATCACAATCAGAATCAGGTTTATTGCCAAAGTAAGTTACACTTAGGATTTTGCCTTGGTGGTGGGTGCATACATAAACAAACACACATATTAAACATTAATATGACATAAACAGTAATACAGAAACAATTGTATACAAAATAGCTGTTTAACATAAGAAAAAGGAGGCTGAATGGATTGAGTGCAGAATGTGCAAAAAAACATATAGAATGTGCAATGGGCAGGTGTTTAGTCCACACACATAAAGTTTACCCACATGTCAAGTGATTCCTTTCTTTCCCTTCACATTCTGCTCTCTTTTTCAGATAGATGCCGGAATCTACATGTTCACAGGAATAATAAGCTATGATGCTTTTGGTCAGAGGATGCAGGTTAGAAGCTTTGGGCTTGTCAGTAATGAGACCTCTTCTATGGACCAGCTGATGCTTTTCCAACAGGTATGTAACCCTGCTTAAATTGTTTCTGCAAATACTTTCTTAGGATTTGTTTAAATCTGATGGCGGCTTATCAGTTACCATGACCTAACTGGTACTGCAGCAGATTAATTGGTAAATTGGGAATTTCTCTGCATTTCCTTGCATTCCCTTTTTGTATTCCCTTTTGCTCCAACATCAGCAAATCGAATCACTCTTTTTGCAATACAGTTAATGTCCTGTGACTATGAATGATGGTCTTTACTCAAATCATAGCTACGTTCAGAATTTACTCTTAACAAAGAAGAGTAATATGTGATAAATTATTTTTTTTCCTACCTTAAGCAACAACCTTTCATAAATACTCTACAGGTTGATGCAAAGGTACAGGTTGCAAAGTAGTAGCATTAATAGGCAACACGTAGTTGTGCACAGAATGATGCCAATCTAGCGCTACACCTTTGTTACTTTTGTGCAAAAAAGGAACATCATCTTTGCGGTTCATAGTACCATTCAATACCATAGTACCTTCTCAAACATGGGATTCTTGTTTTTTTGGTTAATTAAAAGAACACCAAAATAGAGCTGCAAGTAAGAATGAATATGTGTCCAAATACAGGAGCATTTACTCAGCCAATTATGGCCCCACACAATTTCCCAGATGGTGACTAATTGCAAAATTGTCAAATTGTTAGATTGTTTTGACAATCTAAAACCCAACAATATTCACTTTACATTGGTTTGAAATGCTCACATTTTAGAGGCTGAAAACAGAGTGTTTGTCTTTTAAAAAACAAATTACTTAAAGGACCCTCTTTTCCCATGCATTTGTGTTCAAGTGACTAATGTGAACAAAAATCTTTGAAATTGGTCCAGTATTGAGCGAGCACGCTGTAACCGGCAGTTACAGTGTTGTTGTTCAATACTGGACCAATTTAAATATTTGTGTTTACATTAGTTATTTAGACACAATTTCATGGGGGAAGGGTCCAGGTTGAAAAAATACCTGAAATAACCCTTTAATATTTTTTTTTTAATCAACATTATTGTTCATTAATTTTCTTCCCTGAAAATCGATTCAATACACCAAAGTATCACAACTTAAAACATTACACCTCTCGTACTCATCTGAGGGTAACATCCTCTCAATGCTGCTAGAAGTGTGTTACATTTTTAACAAGAGTCGGGACTCGCTTTTATCATGGCTACCTCTGGTACTTCTACTACACCTCTCAAATTTAAGCGTGCAACACAGTTCTAACACAATGCAACCAACTTACAGAATTGTGTCTAAATTACGTTCCATATATCATATCATTATCTTACATGCAAAGTATGAAAATAATATATATAAAGTGACAGTTCTGGTATGGAGAACTGCCACAGAACGGTAAGAGGAAACATTGTATTCTAAACAAAGACGTTTTGTTTTGACAAGACCAAGTGATGATGATAGTTCTTGGTACAGTGTACCATGTCACTGATTAGTCTGATACTGGTGCTTTGATAAAAGGCTGTAACTGTGGCTGACAAGCTGCTACACAAATCCAGCTATCCACAGAAATTATTAAAGATCAAAAGCTTTAAATTCAAACATGATCTCAGATATCTCATAATGTGGAAGAACAGTTCATATTTATCACTGAGGTCTGGTATTTACAATCACTCACTTGTAATCCGGGTAGTAGGGTTCATTTCACAATGGTCTAAAGGTTTATAAGACACAAAAGAATATATAGATTTTTTAACAATCGCTTCACTTTGAATGACATAGATAGATAAGACATTGGCACCAAAGGAAAGGAGGATTGGTTCAAGGTAGGTTCACACAGATAAATCTTCAGGAAGGAAAACAGTGTAACAATTTATGAATTAAATGTTCACAACAGATATTTTCTCTGTGTGCAAGTGAGGAAGAGGAAATTCCTACTTGTACGATTTAAAAAAAAATATATAACTGAATGGTTTTGTGCAGCACTTTATTATTAGATCCTCACATGTGATGCTTTATGTCATCAAGCCATTATTGGACTGTCTTCTCTGAGATTAGCTGCTTTCCTATGACCTTGTCTGGCTACAAGCAACCGGATGGGGCACGGTCAGGTGAGAACCTGAGCTGACGAAACCACAGGAGCATAAAAACAGCAAAATAACCAACACCACCATTCGAAACACTGCTACTATTCATGTTAACATTCATCTGTCAATAATATACTGTATTGTTATAAGTATAAATAAGATGAAATACAAATCTAGAAAATGTTGTTATAGAGCGCATTTTAAAACAACTGTTGACCAAAATGCTTTACAGAGAGATGACAATTAGAGATAAAAGTGTGAGAGCCAACAATTTTGCATACATTTTAAAAAGCAAAAACAGACATATAGGTCAGAGAATTAATAGATAATGAAGCCACAGTGTGACCAGTCATGTCTTCATGATGATCAAAAATATTTTATTTTTTTTACATTTCAGCACCTTCAACTGGGTAGTGGGCAACACAAAGCCCATTGACCACGGGCCTCCTTTTTCTGTGCTAAATCTAAACTGGAGGAGACAGAGACACCAGATACCTTCTTCACTGCCTTGCGGTCAATGGCCATGAAGACCAAGGAAGAGGAGTATACATCTGGAGCATCTCACCAATATTTACCAATACTCCCATCAAGGCAGCAGAGCTATATCTGACCCAAATGATCCAGTAATCATCATAGTAAATGCTATTTAGATTAACATGATTTCCAATGTTTTAATCTGCTAAACCACCAGACAACACGACAAGTCACAGGGATGCATGTGAAAGTCATTTTAATAATCTTGATGCATCACTCGACCATGTTTGCATTGTCGTAATTGGGTAAAACCCACACACCACAGTTCCTTGGTTCTGCAGGTTAATGGAAATCATAAAATGATAAGACAGTAGTAGCAAATGCAGATTATTAAAGTGTAAATTAGAGGTACACAGTGAAAACCAAGTAAGGAGACTTTTCAGTACCAATGTATGTAGCTGCATCCCTGCTATGTTTTCTATCTCTGTTATCCTCTTCAATAAAATCAGTTAAAAGCATTGAATAATACTGTACTTGTTGGGTGCGTCAATGGGTGAGTGAATAAGACAGCGGAAAATGAAAAATAAGATATAGAAAAGTACAAAGAAAATAAATTAAATGGAAATGTTTAATCCATACCGAACATGTTTTTCATACTTTTTTTGGGTCTCTGGCAAAGAAGACCAATCAAGTAGAGTAAACATCTGGCTAGCCCACCAGAAAAATCACTAATACTGAGCGCAGCAGAACTACATTTTGTCTCAACCAGTCATGGATTATCATGCCTTCATTTCCAAGGTTTTTAAACATTTTTAAGATATAAAGGTTCTTAGGCAATACAATGAATTAGAGGATTGTATGTCACATGATTGACACCCTGTTTGCATTGTCCTAATGACAAAACCCACCCACCTTATACTTTGTCATGCAGGTTAAAAGAATGAATCTGGACTATGTGACTGAAAATGACACAGGCACTACACAGTGCCAACAAAATCAAAACAAAACTTTTCAATAACACCTCATATAGCTGGATCCCTGCATTGTATTCCATCTCTGTCACATTCTTCAATAAAATAAAGTCAAAGAGGATATAGTCTTTACCAAACAACAAATTAAGCATACTGGTGGCAAATTTATCCGTGATGTTCATCACTTCAAAATAAAACCATACAAGTACTGCGTGTACCATAGCCTGACTACATGTCACACATATGTTTTCAAAAGACTTATTTTATTAGGTTTATAAGGGTTGCTCCTGTTAAGTTTAGATGGCAATGTGTCTGTTTGTCTGTTTAAATCCCCACGTAGAAAACTGCAGTACTTACTGTCCTACAGCAGATGGAGGCAGCATTGCCCTTATCTTAGCGCTGCTTTGGTTTATGCATTTGGCTAATTTGTTTCTTAATTACAATGTTTACTGAAAATAAATAACTTAATGACTCTAGATCAATTACTCAAGTACCCTAGGTGGTAACAGTCCATGGTGATAACACTTTATTTTAACCTCCCTATTTAGCTATTATAAGCAGGATATAAACAATAAATGGTCACTTTATGACCGCAGAATGTAGTTGTAAACTGAGATAAGCTATTTTTAAAGTTTAATAATGTCACTGTCATCAACTATAACTCCTCCTGTAAGGCAGGATAGAAGTACATTAGTATGCACTTTTCCTTATGTCTGTTTAGTGCTACATTACAGTGGGTCATTAACAATTAAGTATATACTGCTGAGAAAGGCTGCAATTGGGAATTGAAGTAAAGTGTTACACAGAAGGGAACATGTGACTTCTTCCCGAAGTAAAGTAATTAAACTGATACCAACAGGCTGCTGAGCCAAGTGGAACATCAGTTTGCCTACAGTTAGAGTTCTCTGCTGCCATATATGACACTTCAGACATATAAAGGGAATAGCCATCCAATTAAATGTTATCTTTTGTTCTTCCATCTTTGAATCTATTTGAAAACTCTTTGAGTGGCTGAATTACTCCGTTGTGTCTTCCTACAGTAATGGTTGACTAAACCACTGGACATCACTGATAAGAGCATCACTTTTAAACATTAGAGATCCTTCAGACTTGTTTCTCCTTCTGGGCATTTGTGAGTCATCTTCTAATAATAAACATCATGGTGTTTGGAGATGGCTACCTAACAAAATTATTCAAAAATTACTCATCTGTCCTGTGTGATTAAAGAGATGTGAGAATGCTCTTGAAGCATTAGCAGCAGTAATAGCCTTGCGAGTCTGTTCAATTATCGGTCTAATGATTATCTAAGCATGCTGGGACTTTGGCGCAGGCCAGCGCAGGAAGAGACGGGCTGAGTGTTAAGTCCCTGTTGTGATAAGGAAATTACATTGTTAAAGTTAGTTCTACCTTCCAATTTTACCACATTTAACTGAGCCTAAATTGTAAAGTGGGAGACGCTGTATGCAGATTTGTTAATTTTGTGCCTGACTGCCAGTCAATGACACAGTCAGTGGAAAATCGAGGCAATTTCAAACCCTGTCGCTTTAAAATGTTCAGCAGTGTCACATGAACAGGCCTAAAATAAAGCTCAATCAACAGCTGAAACAGTAAAGAACTTAAACACTAAGGTAAACATGGCACGTTGAACATAACTTTATTCTACAGGAAGTGATGTTATTGAGTGTGAATCAGTAGCTTTGCTTTGTCTGGGATTTAATAGACCGATGTTGCCATGTTGTTAGCTTGGCTAAATATTTAATAGAACAGGACACTCGTGCAAAAGATAGTTACCATTGTTATATGACCATGACCACACTGTAAAAATGACTGTATGATTGAATGAATAGCACTCCATGTGATATACAGTATATAATGCACAGTAGAGACTGTTGATACCAGTGCAAGAGTGAAAAAGAGTTAGAATTCATGACATACCAGATGGCATTGGTTGAATTCTTATATTTTTTGCTTTAAATCTTAGAGAGTTAATGTGTTGACTCTCGAAGCATTTGGTACATATCAGCATGACTTTGATTGTAAATCCAAGCCGTTTCAGTGATTAAAGGGTTTCTCATCCACAACTGATGCTTCATCAGATACTCTATGTCCAAATGCAAATTAGTGCATGCTGTCATCTGGAGAATTTTAGTGACTTATTGAGCTGCCTGTACTTTTCCTCAATTAGAGTCATCTACACTGTCTCAGGGTCAACACAGAGAGGAGTCAGTTGAGGTGGTTAGATTTAGTTTTGGGTCTAGGCAAATTAAATAATAGTTACATATAGCAGAGTTATAGATAGCATAGAGTTTTTTTTTTTTCATTTTAAAATATCTGGTCATGCCCATAACGAAAAACTGTCATCTTTTGGCTACATTACATGATGGATGATTGTTAAACATTAAGACAAAATGGTTAGTGTACAGTGAAGCTCTTGCTGTTTGATGCCAACACCCAAAGTGTACATACAAAAAAAATCCCTGATGTAATATCATCCTACAGTCATTGTTTGACCAGTTGTACAGGAGGAAAAGACCCAGAAATGCATTGGATGGCTGTTTTCAGTGTCTTTTACTTTGAACTTAAATGTGTCAATGTTAAATCATGTCAAATTTTCCTTTTTAAGCAGCTTATGTAGCACAACATATTTTAGTGTTTTATCCCCAAACACACAGTATTAATTCAGCCTGGCGATAGATTTTCAGGTCTTTGGATAATCCCTCGATATTATAAGTCACTGTTTATTAACTTTGTTACAAGAGAAACCCTTTATTTTGCTAGTTCTGGCAGGTTTACTTTCTGCTCTGAGCAGAATGTACCAGGAAAGAAAAAACAACAACACATCAGTAAATGTATGCATGGACCCACTCATTCACCCACTACACATAACACACGCCTCGCACACCTCTTAATCACTACTCACTGTACTTATTGAGTGCTCATCCAGCCTGATCAAAGAGCCCTAATTACACCCATTAGTGAGTGACGACTCCACTGAGTGGGTACTACACCTACAAATAAGACTCTGTATGCAAGGTTACAGGTTTTAATGTGTGTGTATAAGAAGTTGTGTGTTGTGTGTTTGGAGTGTCATCAGCAGTGTACATTGGAGCTTGAATGTGCACATGATGGAGTTGCTCCTGGTGCACCGGAACAATGTTACTCACTGTCACCCCGCTATTCAGCAGAGGATGATGGACATCCAAGGGTCAGCCACCAATTATCCTCTTTACACTGAAGAGAGAGGCCGGCCCTCTTCTCCATGCCCCTCAATCTCCTCCCCTCTTTCTTTCTCTTCCTTTGTCATTCATGTTGTCTGTGTCTCTCACAGTTCATTTATCTGTTAGGAAGAAAAGGATCATACTAAACGGTCATTATTTGTGGAGTGTGAAGTGTGTACAAAGTCATTTTGGGAAAATGTCTGACAGAATTTTATGATTATTATGTTATTTTATGTTTATCACTGTAACCAGTACAACTTTTTGCATTTTAGCCTCTCTGATCCTACCATCCCAGAGGAGCTTACATTACTGCCATACAGCTCACCCTACAGTTGTGTTCAGAATAATAGCAGTGTGTTTAAAAAAAGTGAATAATGCTCAAAATCCTTAGAATAGCTTTTAATTCCATAACATCAATGCATTGGGAACACTGCACATTCAATTCCAAATCAAAACATGACCAAAATTGATCAAGTTTGTGTTATACCTTTACAGAAAGTGAAGAAAAAGGAATATTAGGCTGTTCAAAAAAATAGCAGTATTTGCATTTTTCTTTACAAACTCAAACATTTACTGTATAAACTGAAAAATGTCTCAAGGGTTTGCTTTACTTTGATTCACTGCACTAATATTTAGTTGCATAACCATTATTTCTGAGAACTGCTTCACATCTGTGTTGCATGGAGTCGATCAACTTCTGGCACCTGTGAACAGGTATTCCAGCCCAGGACGATAGAACTACATTCCACAATTCCTCTGCATTACTGGGTTTTGCCTCAGAAACAGATTTTTGATGTCACCCCACAAGTTTTCTATGGGATTGAGGTCTGGGGATTGGGCTGGCCACTCCATAACATCAATCTTGTTCATCTGGAACCAAGACTTTGCTCGCTTACTGGTGTGTTTTGGGTCATTGTCTTGTTGAAAGACCCATTTCAAAGGCATTTCCTCTTCAGCATAAGGCAACATGACTTTTTTTTATTGAAACTGATCCATGATCCCTGGTATGCGATAAATAGGCACAACACCACAGTATGAGAAACATCGCCATAACATGATTTTTGCACCACCATGCTTTACTGTCTTCACAGTGTACTGTGGCTTGAATTCAGTGCATGGGGGTCATCGGACAAACTATCTGCGGCCCCTAGACCCAAAAAGAACAATTTTGCTCTCATCAGTCCACAGAATGTTGCCCCATTTCTCCTTTGGCCAGTCAATGTGTCCTTTGGCAAATTTCAACCTATTCAGTACATGTCTTTTTTTCAGCAATGGGACTTTGCGGGGGCTTCTAGCTGATAGCTTTGCTTCACATAGCCTTCTTCTGATCGTAACAGTACTCACAGGTAACTTTAAGTCTTCTTTGATTTTCCTGGAGCTGATCATTGGTTGAGCCTTTGCCATTTTGGCTATTCTTCGATTCATTCGAATGGTAGTTGACCATTTTTTCCCACGTTGTTCAGGCTTTGGATGCCATTTCAAGGCATTTGAAATCATTTTTGCTGAGCAGCCATTTTCTGCACTTCTTTATATGTTTTCCCTTCTCCAATCAACTTTTTAATCAAAGTCCGCTGTTCCTCAGAGCAACGTCTGGAACGACCCATTTTGCTGAGTATTTCAGTGTGAAATGCACTATAACCAGCATGCACAACATTTGCTTCCTTCCTTCCTTAAATATGGGCCATAATTGATACCTGTTTCTTCACAGAATCAATCACCTCACTAATTGAACACAACACTGCTATTATTTTGAACATGCCCCTTTCAATTACAGATTCAGTTACACAGAATGAGCAGCATGCATGTCATGACTGTTGGGTCTGTTGGTTTTCTATGACTCTACAACACTTACTAGTAAATTATTTGCCATGTAGAAATATCACTTCTACCAAACAATTTCATTTATGAGGTTAGTGATGTTGGACTGCTATTATTTTTAACACAACTGTAACTCAATCTTCTCATCGAACTCTCTGCATTAAAATGGAATAAGCATATTTCTCCAAATGTCAAACGTTTGCTTTAAGTGATAATAAGACGGTTGTTCCCAACCTTTTGGGCATGTGACCCCCTTAAAACGAAGCAAAGTCTACCACTGTCGCAATCACTGGTTGCATACATCTACTGGTTATGAGCAGTTCAACGAAAGTGAACAAGAGTTTTACTTGAATTTTTTTATTTATTTATTAAACCATTAATTGGCCCAAAAAAGCACAGCTTAGTATGTTTTTTAATGTTCTAAAACTTCTGGTTTTTAATGTGAAAGTGTGCAGACTGATGAACTGCAATAAGAAAATAAATTGGTAGAAATGAATATCTGTTACTGTTTATGTTTATATGGAAAACAAAAACAAAAAAAAGATAAATCACCTCAAAAGGAAGACATTTATTTATGTTTGGGGGGCTATAGTGGCTGTGGGACTCTAAGCAACCACTTAGCCCTCAAGCCAGTGTAAATTGAATGTGTAAATGGTTAATTTAAACTGGAATAATTTTTTTGACCTATACTGGGATTAGTAGGATTAGATAGTTTGTAACGGGCAAACTTGAGAGCAAAATTTGCTTCATCATCATCATCATCATCATCATCATCATCTTATTTTCTGTACTTTTCTTACACTTGTTGAAATAAGTGAAATCTATTTTTATAAACAAAAAAAAAAACAGGATGGAGTGATGATGAGGAGAGTTAATGATTTTTTTCAAGCAACTGCTCTTGAATGCTAGCATGACAACTCTAAAGCTCTAGATTGTTTAAACAGACTCAAACATACTGGCACAGCATATGGCCATGGATATGTTTATGAACATACACATGCTCACACCCAAACACAACATACAGAGTTTTTGCCACCTGTAAAGAAAAAAGAAAAAGGACGTCATTATTCAATTTGCGTCACATGAATAGATATAACTTTATTTGATATAGCACCTTTTACAGACAAAGTCACAAAGTGCTTCACACGATAAACATTTGTAAAAATACAGTACAATCCAACAGAAAATAAACAAGGGCAAAAAGAAAATAATTATTGAATGACCAATGAAAATCATTTCAACAATTAAAACCTAAAACCCGAAGTTTAAACAAATTTAAACAAATGTGTCTTCAGCTATTTTTTGAAAGCTTCAACAGAGACTGCAGAACGTAAGACAGTAGGAAGGGTGTTCCACAGGTTTGGAGCCACTGCTTCAAAGGAACGGTCACCTTTAGTTTTTAAACGAGTGCAGGGGACCACCAGTAATCCTTGGTTAGAAGACCTGAGGGACCTGTTACTAGTGTGCAGATGGAGCAGGTCAGAGATATAAACAGGTGCCAGACCATGCAAAGCTTTATAAGCCAGAACAAGAACTTTAAATTGGATCCTGAACTTGATCGGAAGCCAATGTAATGAGTATAATGAGAATAGTTACATAAGGAGTGATGTATTAGTCATGCACGGCTGTGGTGACCGGATGTGGAAATGAGGTGTGAAAGCCATAGGTGAAGATCGGAGGGCACAAATAGAGGAAACCATGCTGTTATTATTTTTTTCATATCTGTCGCAGTTAATTAGCGTAACTTAGACTGGCTGACAGGGTACAAAATGTCCAGGCAGACCCCTAGAGAAAACATATTGTTCCCTTTTCCACAATTATCCAAGAAAATCTCCCCACATGGGTACCCCATCTGGGCCTGTTAGCTTCTTACAGAGGGTGACTTTTAGCAAAAAGTTCAACAGGATTAAAAACAGCTTTTCCCAAAGCATACGATTAAATTAAGCCCCTAGCAAAACATGTTGACAGAGGGTTTAATCTAATTACATGCCTGTTTTAAGGTCTGTCTTCCAGTGTGAATTAGTAAACTGCGAGTTGGAATTTGGTCTCAAGAAGCTATGCCAGTTCCATTCTTAACTGAATGGTTAATACTGTACGTCTTTCTTTTTTAGCCTAAATTGTAAGGAATGTTCTGCTAACTGAGCTTTGTTTTTTTACTAGTAATGTATACCACTCAACAAAGCTATCACAAGCGTTATTTGTATTCTTTTAATTTTGCTAAAATGATGAGGTAAAAAAGGCTCAAATCTCACCCAAAATAGGACAATAGGCCTCCATGTAGATATGGTCACACTGTGGGCTTACATTGCTATTCACACATGAAACTGTGGAATTGCTTTGTTGTTCCTGACACCTTTCAGCCACCGTGGACGCACCTTTTCTGCCATCAGTGTTGTCTGTCTAACTGCGCATCACAAACTAAACACAGCCTCAGTCTTTAAAGTCAGGCTAGCAAAAGTTAAATCAAAGGAAAACTATAGTTTAACACAACTTGGGACTTATTTTCGTTGCTCGTTTAGCACAATTTTAATGTCTCTAATAATCCCTCATTGCACAGGGAAATATGGTAGGTCTGTAATTGTGGATTTTACAGTTTACAATGGGCAGTTTGATTACATAGGCATAGGAATGTAATTGCTTTTGCAGGTATTTATGCATAAACCAATGATGATGCTAGAGGAAAAGTCAGGTAATCATAAAGTTAATACAATTTATTCTGAGAGAGGCATGAATGCCTGTACTAGATTTCATGGCAATACATCTGATATTTGTTGAAATATTTCACTCAAAACCACAAATGTCAACTTTATAGTGATGCTAAAGGAAAAGGCTCTAGGATCCTTTGGGCACCATGAATGTCTGTACACAATTTCATGGCAAGACATTTCACTCCGAACCGTGTTGGATAGGCCTGGCAAACTCGATTCCTTTTAAGGATTTGGGTTATTCTGAGTCACTCACTAAACTGATCCGGGTTGTGCGAGTCACTTGAGTCACTTGAGTCAGTATTGTATGCTACATCCGAGGCAAACTTTTGATTTGGATAAAATGCCATGTTTTCATTTAGAATCTTTTAATTTTATTTGGAAAATTTTATATCCATGAACGTAAAGCATGGTGACTCAGTGGTTAGCACTTCTGCCTCACAGCAAGAAGTTTCTGGGTTCGAATCCAGGTCGTTCCGGGCCTTTCTGTGTGGAGTTTGCATGTTCTCCCTGTGTTTGCGTGGGTTTCCTCTGGGTGCTCTGGTTTCTTCCCACCATAAAGACATGCATACTAGGTAATTAGGACTACAGTTGAAAATTAGCCGACTGGCTAACACTGGTGCATTTACAGAAATGTTGATTAATGTGCATTGTCCTAATCAAATAAACTTACAAACTTAAACTTAAATGGTCTGAAAGAAAACCGAATATTCATTTAAAAATGACATGAAATTATATTTTGAAACTTTAATAGGACTGACAAATAAGAAAGCCATCCGGACTCTGAACATTTACAATGACTTACAACCTCTTTAAAGCAGCCATATTATGCTCATTTTCAGGTTCATAATTGTATTTTAAGGTTGTACCAGAATAGGTTTACATGGTTTAATTTTCAAAAAACACCATATTTTTGTTGTACTGCACCGCTCTCTCTCACTGCTGCAGACCCTCTTTTTAGCTGGTCTCTGTTTTAGCTACAGAGTGAGACCTCTTTTCTTCTTCTTCTTCTGTACTATCTTTGATTCCACTGCACATGCCCAGTAGCTCAGATGTAGATCATGTCAGCTAGCTAGCTCCATAGACAGTAAAAGAAAGGCTGTTTCTACAACTTCGGTCAGTTACAAGGCAGGATTAGCTTCTAAATGACGGCGCACATGTAAGTAGTTCTTTTGTAGATTATGGTGAACTTGTGTGTGTTGTAGCAGTGCTTTGCTATTGAGAATGAGGTAGCATGCTAGCGTTAGCATGCTAGCGTTAGCATGCTAGCGTTAGCATGCTAATGCTAACGCTACGAGCTAATGGTTGCGGTTAGCCTGCTCGTTTCGGCTTGTGACGTCACAAGCCGTGCCGATTTTGAACAGCTCACCCAGAGACTGAAGGCAGGACACATTCAGAAACCGTATCTCACTCTAAACAGCATGGATGGATTTATTTCAAAGTTTGTATGTGTGTGGAAGCACCAGAGACACAACATAACACCCCTAATCCCAGAAAAAGTGATTCTTTCATAATATGGGCACTTTAACGTAAATTTCATGCGCCCCTTTTTCATGTATGTATGTATGCATTTAATGTTTTCAATGTGTATGTGTATCTGTACTTGAATAATAAAGGTTTTTGAAAAAAACATGAGTTGTCGGCGAGGCGAGCTTACAACGTTAAGCTAGTTATTTAAGCTAGTTATTTCAGAAGTGAAAGAATGGCTTTTGTTGTTGATTTGCTTTACCCTGAGCTCGAGTAGAGACTTCACGTAACACAACGTAGCCGGCTGATTCGGCTTAATCGCCGGATTGACTGACTCCTGCGAGAACTCACGAGTCATCAACAACTCACGAGTCATCGAGGACTCGTGAGTTGTCGACAACTCATGAGTTGTCTGCGAGCCGAGCCAGCCGAGCCGAGGCGAGCTTGTAATGTTTCAGACTGTCTGCTCGATCTAATTGCATTTAACATACACCAAACCTACAGTAGACCTAGCTAGGCTACGTGCAGAACATTTTATGTTATTTCAGAAGTGAAGGAATGGCTTTTGTTGTGGATTTGCTTTACTCTGAGCTCAAGGAGAGACTTCACTCGCTCTTCTAAATCAGATCCACTCATGACAGCGTAGCTGGCTGATTCGTGCGATTGACTGACTCGCGAGAACTCATGAATCACCGACAACTCACGAGTCATCGATAGGGGTGGGAATCTCTTGGCACCTCACGATTCGATTCGATTCCAATTCAGAGGCCAACGATTCGATTCTAAACCGATTATCGATGCAACAATTTTTTAATGTACATTTCCATGAGTGATTTAAAAAAATATACATATAAATCTGAGTTTGCTACTCAGAGTTTGCTAATCACTTCCTAGACAAAGCAGCTAGACAAAGCTTAGATTTTGACATATACAATATTTGTCACACACAAATTTTAATGAAATGTTTTGTCTACTGAGGTTTTGGTTTAGTAGTTGTTCCATGCTTAAGCCTTAAACATGCTTGTGAAAGTCTTCTACTTCTCTCACAGTAATCTTCCATGTCAGAGGCTCAGTCATGTTTAAAGGTGGAGAATTGGCTTCTTAGAACATGAAACATGAATGTGTCAGATGTAATGTGATAAAGTAGATGAACAGCCTATATGTGTTTTGCCTAATTATTTCATGTCTTATTAGATCATGTGTATATATACAAAAAAATGTTTTTCCTTTTGGCCATTTTTGTGTGTTTTTTTCTGCCTAAACTCTAAGTTGTTGTCCATTATCCCATCCTCTTTCAGTCACTCTGTTTTCTGATTTGTACTTGTCTGGAGACAGTAACTTTTAAATAAAAATTAACACATAAAAAAAAAAAAAAAAAAAAAGAAATCTTAAATAAAATAAATTATCGATTATTAACTTATTAGAATCGATAATCGAATCGTTCTAGAGAGAATCGCGATGCATCTAAGAATCGATTATTTTTCCCACCCCTAGTCATCGAGGGCTCGTGAGTTCTCGAGTGAATCTCGAGCTTCCGGCTCTGAGTCTGCGGGTCGGGACTGTCTCTCTGCTCACTCAGTCGCTTGAGTTAACTTGTGGAGTTGTTGTTGCCTACAAAATTGTAAGTTATAAAGCTTTTTGCAGCTAAGATGGCTAGGCATAGTAGTAGCTAATGTTGCAAGAGGTTTGTGTGTGGCACTGTTATAATTTTAGATTGAATTGTAGTAGGACTCAACTGAACCAGGTTAAGTGATACTAGAGACTCGCGATTCGTGAGTCAATTTAAAGACTTGGGTTAAAGATCCGAGTGAATCACGACTCGAACAGGTCTAGTGTTGGACCGACTGACTGACCAACATTGCAGGACCACGCCGCTAGACCAGCTAAACATGTTTGTTTAATCTGTATTTCCATTTACCAATGCTTTGTTAAGATCCTTCAGATCCTAACTTCCAGAGTTACCCATAAAAGGCTTGTTTTAATGATAGAACACTTAAAAGACACTTTCTCCACATAAAGAATTAGAAATGTACAGTGAGGGAACGGGCTACATCGTTTTATGGGGCCCTTACCTGCCCTCTTTAACAGATGGACATGCCAGCACCATCACCAGATACAAACAAGGCCCTGAAATGAATTGTCTAATTGATTTGTCTGTCTGAACAGACCATGTCATCATCAGCTATACAGGTACAAAAAGAGGCAGATGTGTAATTATCGGGCACATTGCAGGTCTGGAGAGGTCTGCTCTAATTCTCTAACTACTTGTGTGTCACAGAATGTGTATGTGCATAAGTGTGTGTATGTGCGAGTGCCAGAGCATAGCAGCCATGGAAATGAAAAACACCCACTACACTGCTGACCCGATGTGCAATATAATGCTCCAGAATCTTTCATCTCCGACGACCTAAACATTATGAATAAAACAGATTTTACACTTGTTGAAAGTCAACACTGGTATTTAAACTTAAAACACATTATTGCAAAGTTGTTTTTTCTTCTTGCTCCCATTTTCAAAGGTCACAGCCTCAGAAATATACCCAAAGTAATGTGAACTAAACTCCCTCTTGATAAGCCATTAGAAAGGTTACAGCAACATTTTTAGGTGGATTGAGCCATCAGGGGATTATAATGGTAATTAGAGACTGCATTTTTTAAAGTGCAGGTTACTTTTTTAAATTAGAGAAGAAAAACACTTTATCCACTTCTCTCACATTGGTTCTGCTCCTTTTTCATACACTTCAGCTTATTAGCACACAATAACAAAGACAGGAGAGACTCCACTCTCTGTTTAATGTGGCACTCACCTGTTAAACAAATGAACACACTATGCAGACGTCGTTCTAAGCGCTTTGCTCTGCGGCTCACCAATAATCTGTGTAGTCGCTGGTTCACACAGTGCGAAGTTTCTGTTGATTTATGCTCCTTTACTCAGTGGACAGCGGTTTCACGCAGTGGTGGTTACAGATCCGGCTTGACATCCGTCATCCAGTGCCCATCACTCGTGATGTCAATGCTGCATAACAAATTACAACCTTCAGTAGGACTCCTGTTTGCATATGTGCTGCACTCGGTTTCTGTTCACATTTGCATAAAGAGAGAGTGTATTACTATTATTTGAGCATGATTGTTCTTGTTTGTTCATGTGGGTGGATTCTGTTTTAATACTACCTGGGATTAGAAAGATTCTCCTGATAGCCGTGTCTTCATTTCTCACTCCGTTTATGCACTCCAGTCAGCCAGTAAAAAGTTGGTTATGAAATATGTTGTTTAAATATTTTGACATTTTAATAATGTAAAACTGTCACTGCAGTTGTACTGGCTTGGGCTGACAGAGATTGTTTAAATGCTATGAAAAATTGAAAGCCAAGTCAAGTCGGTGAATCCAAAAAAAGTTACAGCACATCTAAAACATTTACATATATATAAATATCCATTCTGACACTGCAACCTACATCAGATGATGAAAGTTTTTATATTTGCTGTCTCTAAACCTATGCAGGCCAAAATGAAGAAAGGCAATAATCATCATACTTCAGGACAGTTGGGATTGGTTTAAAGAAATATAATCGAGCCAGAGTGTTGTTTCCCTTATCCCAGAATAGATAAGCGGTGTAGCCAGACCTTACTCCAGCACTGACACAGTTACACAATTTTTTAAAGCTTTTTTTAGACACAGCAGGAACTAGCTGGCCAGACTTTACCTTGACCTACAATAAAGGACCCTGGTCCAAAATAAAAACACCCGCCATTACTGAGACAGTTATACAAACACCCAATAACAGATGATGGAAGAAATAATGGACCCTGCCCATCAACAACCCGCCATCATCCACTCGTTAGTCCTCACATATCCGCTTTAAGTTCTGTTTTCGTGCGTATGTGTTTATCCTCGTATATGCAGCTGCTGAAATAGCCTGCTGAGTGGATGTGTAATGGGGAGTCGAGGTTAAGAACGGGTGTCCTCCATTACCTGCAATGCTTCTGCTCTCAACCAGTTTTGCTCAGATGTTCTCCACTGATGACGATTTTTTTTGTATATATGGCCATTATGTGCATCCGTACAGGAGGTGAGGGTTGATCCAGAACCTATCAGGTGGTTTGCTGATGTGTTCACTGCCTTCCTCCACCTTCTAATAATGTTGCTAAGGTCGACTCATGTCTTGTTCAAGTTTTTGTGAGAACCACAATTTGCTCGTTCATTTTATATGTGCATTAGTTTGCATGATTCATCACTGCAATCTCCTGGTGTAGCGCTACAAAGCTACTGAGCCTTTACAAGAGCCATGTCATCCTGTGACGTTATGCTGTTATTTGGTCAAGAATTGCAGATGGTGAGAGAGAAAGAGACAGACTGACTCAGTGATCACAGTGTTTCTATATATCCTATTCCTATAAAAATCATAAAAAAAGAATTATGAACATACAATAGTAACACAGTTTATGGTAGGGGTGGAAAAAAATACTAAGATCCTTTACTTAAGTAAAACTAGTAATACAGCAACGTAAAAACAGTCCATTGCCAGTCACATCCTGCATTCAAAATCTTACTTAAATTTAAGTTAAAAAAAAAAGTATTCTCAGCTAAATGTATTTAAAGAGGAACACCCATCTAAAAAATAGAACCTTTTGCTCTATATTTTAATCAATGCTTTGGTATAAAGCAATTAAAAAAATGGTTTGAGAAGTATGTGTGCATTTTAAAGGCTTTCTAGATTTTGAGTTTTGTTAACTTGCACACATTTTCTAATGCATATATAGTTGTCCTTTATATATTATACATATAGTGTGTACTTATGCGTGTATGATTAACCCTAACCCTAACCCTAAATGTAGAATTAAATGTTTTGATTTATTTGTATTTTTCCCAAATATTTTGGCAGCGTAAAGGTGCTATAAGCAAAGCACGCTTTAGCCTAGCATCAGTCATGCAAATTAGGTCTCTGGACTGTTCGCCCCGAACAGACTAATAAGCTGTAAAATAGATAGCAACGGATGCACTAACCGCATTTGGAAGTGTTTCTGTGTGTCAACTTAGCCTCTGACTAAACTCATAACTGACCAAAAACTCTGGTTATTTCCCTAAAACTCACTTTGCATTCTGCCTAAACACAGTAGAATTAATTAGGAGTGCCAGTGCTGCTTCTCTTGAAATTTAACTGAAAAGCACACAGCAACAAAACTGTGTGTTCTCTCACCAAGTGTGATCATAACAACTTAAAACAAATAATAAAAGGTTGATGAACTCTGAAAATTTCTTTACAGAATTGATGTAGGACTGGTTGATAAAAATCCAATACAAGCAGATCCCCCTCTCATTTATGATAAAAATAAGAATGCAATACACACATCCATGGTGAATAAAAATACCAGTCTCCAGCCCATGCAAATCCTAACTCCTCCCATAATGATCATACTGAAAGTCTTGTCACTGAGCATGCACACACATGCACACAGAAGGACAGCTGACACTCAGCAGATGGTGTCCAGCAGCATACATATACAAGTTATAACTCAGCCAAATCCTCTACACTGAGACCTGGCAGTGTGCCAAAGGTCTGCAGCCAACTGAGCATTTACAGGAACATCACCCACCTGCATATTTAAAATCCAGCCACAGATAGTGAGGGGTTTCTGCTCAGGCAAAGCAAAAAGGATGTGACCACTGATTCTGTCAGCAGCCGTGTGTTTGTTTACAGACATAAAAAAAGATGGCAAGAGGTGGGAGTGTTTTTGTCTCGAGGCCACCAGGTTCTTTTTTGTTTTTTAGCTGTTAAGTGTTTCAAGTGAGATAATGGGGCCAGAGTGGCCTTACAGTGAGAGACCACAAAGAAATCTACTCAATTTCAGCGAGCCTCTTACATAGCTGAAAACTTGTCACCTTTGGGGAAAATGCTAAATATGTCACCTGCGTGTTTAATTTTGAACTAAATAGATTGTACTTGGTCAAGCACAATCCATGTCACATGTTGGTGATGTAAATTGTTTTCAGTTTCTGTTTAACTGAGCTACAGAATGTTAGCTCGTCCAAATCAAGCTAACTTTAGCTTTGTATGCCCCTCTGACAGTGGCTGACAATTAAAAGTGGTGCGTAGCAAAGCCTAGTTCATAATCATATTCATTTTCTATGGGACACCACGGTTCGCCTCTCAAGGCAGTGTAGCCAGCAGCATATGATGTGCGTCACACCCATGCCTGTTTTCTATGGAAGTTCTACACACCTTTATGCACCTTAATTCTCCAGAAAAGCAGCAGTTTTATCACATTTGCGTCCGTGATCATGCACATTTTGGCTACTGTACCCTAACTATGTCTTCTGTAAGTATTGTCCATCTGATATATGTTGCATGCCATTCCAAATGTAGCAGAGAGAAGGAGAGAAGTGGTTGAGGAAGAAAGAGTGTCAAGAAGGACACACAGTACATACTGTAGCTAAGCAAACATTTTTTTCTTCCCACTTGAGTTTGCAGCTATGCTCTAAACAGATGACTGGTTACACTGCGAGCTGCATAAGCTAAATTCCTATAATGAAAACTGTAATCAGAAGAATAACCTTAAAATTCGTTTTTATGACAAAAAAAACATTTCACCAATCAGACTCAGTAATAGATACTAATGTTGTCATCGCTGCCAAAATGGTTTCAAGGTAGAAAAACATGACCTAACACAGGCTGTCTGCCAAGGTTATAATAAGTGTAACTCACAGACTCTCGTCTGTGCTTGGTGTGACATTATTATTCTCGATCAACACACAGGATAACAGAAGACAGGCAGATAACAAAATGTTTTTTAACAGGTATTGTCAAGCTGGGCACTGTAGATTTTAGCTACTGTTACTCAAACAGGAGCAAATAAGGGATTTGTTGGGGACTATTCTTAGCTGTGGGTGAATAAAGTACACATTTGATGGTGAGTTTTAAGTGTTTTACGTTTAAAAAAACGTAACACACTTAAAGAGAGTTTTAAGTTTTGTTTTAAGCCCTCAAACAAATTACAGTGCCTATGTTCAACATAATGAAAGACGTGTCAGCCAGTGCAACAGTGTTAATCATCCATTACAGCGATGCTGGTATTGTTTTCACCCTGTGAGTCTGAGTGTGTGTCATCATGGCAAAATGGGATCCTGGAGACACCTACTGTGGCGGGAACTACACAGTGATAGCGTTGCAACCGTGCAAGATGCAGTCACAAAACTTTACAGGGGTGTGGTTGTGATCAAAATGAAAGCCGGGTTCCAAAATGGGTGTGGCCTGAGCAAGGGTGACAGAAGGGGTAGGAAGTAGGGAAGGGGCCCCCCTACTTTACGCCCCTGACTGGATTTGGCGTTGCTACTGGTTTTAATATTTCTTGAACAACAATGGAGCTTTATTGAGCTATATCAGGCTTTGATACAGACGATAGTTGTTTGTATGATCAGTTCATTGTTGGTTGTGGTCTTTAATAGGATTTTGGGACCGTAAGAAAGATATCACTAACCTGATCCTTTAATTCCACTGCAAACATTCAGTTAAAGCAGAGAACGTGGTTTTAACTATTCACCAACCACTCACAGTGTAGTTTTTAGCTGTGTACAAGTTATGTGTCAGCTAAGGTTGAACATTAATTCTCTGTCTCTCCAACCAGAGGTTATCCTTCCCCATTAGGCAAATGTTTCAGGCCTCTACTGGTCAAGGCCCCCAGAGTGCCCTAACATGTAAATTAAATGAATAAAGAACATTGTTAATGTAGGCCAGGGTATGCCACAAATGACCCCTAGTAAGAGTGTGCTAATTTGATCTGTATCACTGACAGTAATAATGGATTATTCTCGTTCAAAGAGGAGCAATGTGGCACAAGGTAGTTGTTTCCTCAACAAAAATGCAATGCATTTATTCAAGTAGGGCAGAACAAATAATTAAAGAACATAGATAAATAAATTGCTAAATTCCCAAAGGTGCCATCTGTTTATTTCTCTACAGATAATTTTGCCTACAAAAGTGCTGCTAAAGATCAGTTCAGTAGTGCAGTAATGTTTGTATTGATGATGGTAATGACGACAACAGCGCTTCTTTCCTTCAAGGTTTATGGGTGAAAAGCTTTCTTACTCTTTAAACTGAACTATTATTTCATCCTGTTGAGAAAACAACACGCAGCTCAGAAACATTTCAACCAGTATTTCAAAACTGAAACTGAAGACTGTAAATGAAAGCAAAAGTAAATGCCTACATGCTGTATAACATCTATAAAGATCCTAAACTTTGTGTGTTAATGATCTTGATCCTACAGTATGTTATTAGTAAGGTTTGTAATACAGTATTAAAAACAAATAACTTTAATTTCAGGCAAAATAAGTTATAAAGTATTATAATAGCTAGTACTGTATGTCTGATTATTAAGACAAAGCACTTTTGTATTCAGATTTGATCAGACAACATATTGTACGTTGAAGGTATGTGCCATGTTCTGATCACATTTTGTACAATTGGGATCATCTCTCAGTTTCATTGTAAAGCGTCTGTATGGTGTGGCATAAAATGTATGCACAAACTTATAATGAATAAGTTGGTGTGCTGGATTCTTTGATGAGATGGGTATGTTGGTCCAAATATTGTCCCAGTCCAGATCATAACCCTGACCCCCAAGTTCATGGTTCCAAGAACTGATCACTCCCAAAGGTTTAACATTTTTAGCGAGCAGGTCATTGTAGATAATGGACACTAATCCAATAGAGGGTGTTCGAGAGGAAATACAAGTGTCCAGCGGATGAGAGGGTAAAGGTGAATCCGATGGAACTCCATGGGCACGGATTGCAGATCTCAACTGGAAATACAAGAACCAAGGAAACCCAGGGAGAGAATAAAGTTCTTTAAGCTCTTGGAGTGAAATCAAACCATTTCTGTCATGTAGATCTTGGAGAGTGTGAATTCCTCCAGAAGCCCCACTGTCATTAAAATAGGGACCAGAATGCTGTAATAAATTGAAGTTATACCAAACAGGAGAGGAGATGCCAGGGTGTGACAACATTCTCATTGCACCAAATTGTCAATTGCTTTATTTGAAATGACCAGTAGTATAATTTAAAGTCAGGTACTGCCAAGCCTCCAGAGTGTTTTGGTCGCTGTAACGTGCGCAAGGGAATACGAGCTCTTTTATCATTCCATATGAATTTAGTGGTCAGGGACTGTAGTTCATCAAAGTACATGTACAAGTGGTGGAGGCATAGGGATCATAGAGAACAGGAAATTCAGTCGGCCAAGTACATTCATTTTCAGTATCGCAATTCTGCCTTGCAGTGACATCTTGAGATCAGACCACCTCTGAATGTCCGATTCAATCTCTGTTTTAAGTTTATTGTAATTTGCATGTGATATATCTGAGAAATTGGTTACAATTATGCCTAGATATGTAAATGCCGAGTTATGCCACTGAATATGTTGAATGAGTGAGGTGTTTAGCAGGGGCATTTAAAGGAACGAGGAGGGATTTATCCCAATTCATTTTATAACCAGAAAATAGACTGAACTGCGTGAAGACTTTGAGGTAGAGACTCAGAAATGTTAGTAAAAAAAAGTAATACATTGTCCGCGTAAGGCAAATGTGTTATGTTGTGTGCCGTGTACACTGATGGGTGAGATGTGCGGGTCTAATCTAATTGTCTGGGCTAGCGGTTTGAGTGACAGAGCGAAAAGGAGCGGGGACAGTGGGCAGGCTTGCCGAGTTCCACGCTGCAGAGGAAATGTTTTAGACAGAATATTATTTGTTTGTACGACTGCACAAGGGTTGGTGTATAGTGTTTTGATCATTGATATAATTTTTTTGCCAAATCCGAAATTCTCCAAAACCTGGCACATCCAAGCTGAATAGCTGCGGGGTGTGTATCCGATTCTGATACATGTAATATATGGAAAAGGCGTTGGATATTGTCTGATGCAAGTCTCCCCTTTAAAAAAACGGTTTGGTCACAATGAATTAATCTACCTACACATGGCTCCAGTCTTCTGACTAACACTTTGGCAAACAGCTTTAGTTCTGTTGTGATAAGTGATATTGGCCTGTAACTGCCGCATCTCAAAGGTGGTTTATCTTAAGCAGGACTGATATGAGAGATGTATTTTGGTCACGATGGAAGGAACCAGTGTCTAAAGCATAGTTAAGAAAATTTAAGAGCAATGGCCCAACAATATCCCACCAATTCTGGAGGCAGCCCGTTAAGGCTAGGCGATTTCACTTTTTGCATCGAGCTCAATGCCTCTTTAAGTTCTAAAAGAGTAAATGGTGTTTCAAGGGACTCTGCGTCATTGTCAGTCAGTGATGGTAAGTTCTGACAGATACAATTTAAGGGCAGCCAAGTCAGGAGCAGGGTCCGCTGTATAGAGACGAGAATAAAATTCTGCAAAAGTATTATTTATTGCACCTGGGTCATAGGTGACAGGTCCAGATGATGTTTGGATTGCACTGATAGTGGAAAAGGATTCATTTTGTTTTAATCTGGCAGCTAAAAGCTTGCTTGATCTTTCGCTCTGATCATAATATGTGAGTCTCGTACAATGAATTATAAACTCAGCTTTAGCCTTGAGCTAAAGCTTGAGCCTTCAGTTTAAATTTCAGGGTCGAGAGAGCTGAATGGTTTTGTTCAGAAAACTGCCGTTTTAGGTCAGATTCCAAAGTTCGTATCTCATATTCTAATTGCATAACCCATGCCTCCTGGTCGCCTTCAAATGGGAGGAAAATTACAAGGCCTCTCCCCTTATAAAGCACTTAGTTGTTTCCCAAAGTATTTGGGGTGAGGCTGCTGTCTCTGAATTAATTTCTAAAATATTTATATATATTCTTAAATATAAGATTATTTCTCAGTTTTTAAAAAAAATCTGCATTCTGGAGTAATGTTGTATTGAAATGCCACCTGTGTGTATCTTTACTGTGGGTCAGTAGGAAGTTAAAGTTATATAACACAGGGGCATGATCTGATATTACAATAGGAAGGATATCAGTGGAATCGATACAGTGATTCAGGGAAACGACAATGAACATGTAATCAATTCTTGAGTATGTCTTGTGTCTGGCTGAGAAAAAAGTATAATTCTTAACTAAAGGGTTCCTTAAGCGCCATGGATCGATAATATTAAGCTCAGAAATAAAGGTGTTGATCCCACGAGGGGAGTCCTGGCTTGAACTTGCATTTACAGATTTGTCTAAATTTGTGTTACACACCTGGTTAAAGTCACCCCGACTATAAGCTGATGACCTGGAAAGTCTAAGAGAGTATTAGAAATTGTGCTTAAGAAATTTGGATCATGGATGTTTGGGCCATATATCGATGCAAGACAAATTTTTGTATTGTTAATTGTAATACAGACGTAAGTCAGTCTACCAATGTCATCACTGCCCGATTTTTCCATCTTCACCCCTAACTTCCTACTGAATAAAATAGCCACTCCTTTTGTCCTATTTGTCGCAGAAGAGTGAGCAACACACTAATAAAATCTATTCTGAAACCTATGAACCTATCAGTTGTTTTGAAATGTGTTTCTTGGATCAGGGCAATGGAGATCTCTTTACGTTTAAGGAATTCTAGGCATTTGGTGCGTTTTTCACGACATTACATTAATGGAGTTATTCATATTAAAGTTTGTGCCATTTTATCAACTGGAGGATATCATATGTAGGTCTACACAAAATGGGGCTCCTCAAATATAAAGCATGCAGATCAGAGAAAAGTGTATAACAGTCTCTACATAAATGGCAAGGCTTTGGCAACAAACACAGAACAATTACAACAAAACATTCCATCCGCAAGAGATGATAAATGGTCTCTTAGGATGTAGAAGAAAATAAAATAAAATAAAAAAGAGCTTTCTTATTAACTAACTGTGGCTTTCAACAGTGTTACGTCTCCTGTCCGAGTCCGTATGGGTATCAGAAACATTAACCTAATAACCATCCATTTGTAAAGCAAAATTGGGCTCTAATCAGGTTATCTCCTCAGTCTGCATTTGTCTGAATTGAATACTTACAGTGACTTAATCAGTATTAAGAGGTAGTATGCTTAAGTAATCCGCTGTTTGGGTCAAGTTGGAGCGGGGAAAGTAACCACTGTGGGTCCCTGGTGGGAAAGAGACGCGGGGGGGGTGCCAGCTTCACTGGCAGTGTTGCCAACTTAGCAACTTTGTCGCTAGATTTAGCGACTTTTCAGACGCCCTTAGCGACTTGTTTTCACAAAAGCGACTAGCGACAAATCTGGCGACTTTCTGTAAAAAAGTCGCCAGTATTGTCCAGCGAAACAGTCACCTCTCTCTTCTGTTCTGTGACTGAGGAGCAGAGGAGCAGCCCCTCCCCTCTCTCCTCATGTGCAACAGCACTGCGCAGGCAGGTAGAAAGGGGAGAAGGGACAGAGTGCGGGGGCCGGTGTAGGTACGAGAGACAGTGGGACACGACGGGAGAAAGATGCTGCTGAGCTGGCCTGGTCCTGGGCAAGCCAGCCTTCTTTGAGAATTCTTTATCGATCTTTTTCCCTCTCTTTGTATAATTTCTTTTTTTACTTCAAATATAGGCTGCTGAAGGTATAAATTTAAGAATTGAGTGACCGATGACCGGTCTGGCCAAAAAGGCTAAAATATCTGACTCCACTTAGATCACTACACCTCACACCCTCGATTCTTAAGTGTTCGTTGACTGGTAGATCAGAAATAATACTCAGGATTCGTTCAGTTAAAATTATAACAAACTTTAGTGAAGAATGATATTGCAATTACAAAAATGTGTAGGCCTACATGGATCAGATATAACAGGATAAGTCTATCTCTCCTAACAAACCGACAGAGATTTCCCGAGTATCTGATCTCGCCCAGTTAGAAACCTGTCTTTTTATTAATTTCTGTCCCATCTTCTGGTGGTGCTGTCATCAGTTATGGATACAGTCCAGATCTTCTCGGCTCCAGCCGGCTCCTAACACGATGTAGCACAATGTATGAAAATGTTACCTTGGCTTCTCCCATTCCCAGGTCAAAAGAGACAAGCTGTTATTGTATGGGATTTGCTACATTGTTTCTAACCTTCAGGGTTGCTGGATATCTCAGGAACGGCCGCAGACCTCTGTTGGCAAGCTGTTTTCTCACCGCATCGAAAGTTTTCCTCCTCTGCGCGGTATCATTGCTGTAGTCGGGAAAAAACAGCAACCTGGATGTCGATGTCCGCCCCTCGCTGGATATCTGGTCTGCAGCTTTCTACCGACCTTATCCTCGATATCCTCAAACTCAGCGATATCCTCGCTGAGTTTGTTCACTGCTGAGTTGGAGGCTTCAATCATAGCTTTCAGGGCTTGGATTTCACCGGCAAGCATTTCCTCAACTGCCTCTCTCACAGCCAACTTAACTTTTCCAGTTAACCTTTCTTCTTGCTCACGCAATGCTAACAAGATGGCAGCGTTTGAAGTATCCTCCAGTTCTTGGCCCGTAGACGTAATTAAAACTAGAATAGTTTCTGAATTGTAGGATATTTCGTGTATTATCAGACTTTTGAGACGGAGCTCAGAACTACACGCGCATCACGGGCAGCCACCGGAAGTTCCTTTGTTGTCTTTTTGACATTTTTCCCCTGAGTGAAACGAGGCTAACAGCAATCTCAACCAGCACAAGCGCATGTGTCACTTGAAGTGCCGATCCCCTCCCTCCATCCCTCTCCCCCCTCTGTCTTACCCTGAAAATTCACCTCAAAACGCATCGAAAATGCAAACAGAAGATTTTTGTGGAACTTCAATGGGGAATAAAGACTAACAAGACAGATAACAACATTGAACACTACACAAACAGTAATTCATTTTTTTAATTTAGGCGATTAATTTTTCATAGTGACACAGGAGGTGCCGGATCCAATAAAAAAAGGTTCCGGATCCAACGTCGGAGGTGCCAACAGTTTCCGGCGTGTTCCGGCTCAAATTAAGCCCTGGTGATGCTAATTAATAATCAAGTGTAACAGGGGACTTTCTGGTCAATAGATAATCAACTAAACCTATCAATCATATCTAAATCATAATTTGTTTCTTTCAAACCAAGCATGCAATTCAAAAGATGAAGGATGTTGGATATCCAGCAGTGTGGTAGTTTTTTTCTATAACTTTGTGGCTGTTATTGAACTGTGCCTGCAGTCATCAGCCGACATATTGGTTCTCTGAAGGGTGAGCAATATAAATATCACTGAATAGTTAAACGATGAGGTTTATTCGGAGTTCACTGAGGCCTCAAGCTGTCACACTAACCTGCATGAAATCCAATTGAACTTCTCCTGTGGGGATGAAACTTTGCTTGGGCGTGTTTGGTTTTCTCGGAGGTGCACAAAATCTGTCATCCATGTGTGTGTTCCATTCAGCTATTCCTACTTTGAAATGGAAGCAGTGTTTTTTTAAATGCACAAACATCAGCCAAATAAATAGCCTCCAGCGGACAGGGTTATTTTAGTGGTTTTCCATACAGTGATTTATTTGTGGCGGCCTGCCACAATATCAACACTGACCGCCACTTTTTTTTTGTTCATTTACCATACATCATAAGTACACCTGGGGCCCGTTTCAGAAAGCAGGTTTAGTGAAAACTCTGAGTTTGCGATGAGGGAAACTCTGGGTTTTCTGTTTCAGAAAGGGATGTTAATCAAACCTGAGAGAGAGGGGTAACTCCAGTTTCAGAAAGAGAGGTAACTTAACCTCAGAGTCAGTTACTATGGTAACTGGGTCTGTGAACCTAACCTGGTCGGGAGCAGGTTTTCTTCAATAAAACTTGAGTTTCTCTCAGTCTCCTCCCTCTGACACAGCGCTCTTTCATTTCCTCATTCATTCATTCAGTCTGTATCAGGCACATTTTAGCGCAGTTTTGACATCTGCATAAATAAAATAGTATTGTTTTATTAACTCTGTTAGGTAACGTTATAGACTAATGTTTTTTTCTCGACATGGAGGTCCTTTTGTCGACGATCCCGTTGATGAAGAAGCTGTACTACTTCGTAGGGTGTTAAAAATACGTCGGGAGATGATATTGAGGCCCCGACTAGATGTATTTTCATTTCCAGATAACTACCTATTTAAGCGGTACCGTTTTTCTTCACAGTCCATCAGATATGTACATAACCTTATCCGTCCTCATATCACTAATGTCACCCATCGTGGACATGCTCTTACATCCCAGCAGATTCTTTGTGTGGCATTACGGCCAACGGCAGTTTTCTTTATAACATTGGTGATGCGGAGCATATTAGTAAAGCCACTGTATGCAGAGCCGTCAGAAAAGTGTGCCTTGCTCTGAAACGTTTTTTAAACATGTTTGTAGTGTTCCCTGGACACAAACCAGTGAGAGCCATTAAAGAGGAGTTCCTCAGGATTGCAGGTGAATAATGTAAAACCCTTACAATGAATAATTATTCATTATAATTCGGTTTAATGACATGGTGCTGCAAGAAGATCAGAATGGCATAAGTAATTTGAATTTCTTTTAGGATTTCCCAATGTGATTGGCTGCATTGATGGCACACAAATTCCAATCACTACTCCATCAGAAAATGAAGCTGACTATGTGAATAGGAAGTCCATTCACAGCATTAATGTGCAGGTAAATTGACCACTGTCACAAAATGTCAAAGACTGCATCACAATACTGCCAGTAACATCTGCATATCTCATAACCAACGTGGAGGCCAAATGGCCTGGGTCTGTGCATGACTCACGGATATATCGTGAGTCTGCCCTGAGCAACAGACTGGAACGTGGTAAGCAGCCTAAAGCTTTGTACAGTATTATTCACCTGTCTCCCTCCTTAAATACACTCAAATGTATACACTATACATTACAGGAGAGTTTGAAGGCCTTCTGCTGGGTGACAGGGGTTACCCATGCCAGCCCACTCTGCTCACCCCTTACCCTGACCCTGAGCCAGGCCCCCAACACAACTTCAATGTGGCCCACTGCAGGACTAGAGCCCAGGTGGAGATGACCATAGGCCTGCTGAAAGCTCGTTTCCAGTGCCTACATCACCTCAGGGTAACCCCTGAGAGGGCCTGTGACATTATTGTGGCATGTGTTGTTCTCCATAATATTGCCACAATTATAGGAGAGCAACACCCTGCCCTACAAATAGGGACCCTGCTCACCCCATCCACCCTGCAGATTTCCAGGATGGAAGAGCGGTCAGAGAGATTATATGCAGGAATCACTTTGACTAAAACACAAGCACCACCCAAATAAAGAAAAATAATTCAAATTTTATTTTGTCTTCTTTAATTCCTAAAAACACAAAAGCAACAGTTAGGTTTTTTATATTGTTCCAATAATTAACACAAGTCACCTGTGACCATGCACCCACCTCTAACTTGTGTTTCAGGATTTCAATTTCCAGATCTGTCTTCTGAATCTGGCGGTCCAACAATACCATTTCTAGGTCATTTTTCTTCATTTTCTTGCATTTTATATAGGTCCTTCACAGGTAACTGGGAATACATAAAAGCATGACATTAAAATCATACAGTTGAACATTATTTCCACAGAATGAACCTCTGGCAGTTGTTGCACATCTCACTGTGTTCATCTGTGCTGTGGAATTTGATGGACCCTCCTGTTGCCCACCCACGTTCTGTTAAAAAGTAGAATATCCAGTCATACATGTCACACAGCAGTGTTAAGAATTGTGAATGTGGAGATGATGACCACCCATTACCATGGTAACATCGTGGTGATATCTTACCTATGTAGGCCTCTCTGGATCCCTCTCTGTGGCAGCAGACAATGTGTCCTCTTCATCTGTTTCATCCTGTGAAGATGAGCATTGTTTCGGTAGACTTTAAACTACTTGCAGCTTCAAGGATTTCTGCTGTGGCATGAGGGTCCACAAGGGAAATAACACCATCAGAATCTGTTGGGACAAATGACAAACCCATGAAAGGGAAATAATATATCTATAAAATATATATAGGAATAAAAGAAGATAAATATAAGCCTATTACATCTTATGAAGGCACTTGTGTCCTGGGATGTGGCTGGCTCAGAAGAAGAGCTCCCTCCAGGGATTGCTTCAGCCACTGGCCTTCCTTTATTCTGGCTCAGAGCCAGCTCCTCTGCCTCTGTCAGAGGTGGTGGTGCTGGTTCTCCACCAGTTTTGCGGGCCTCTGCCTTCTTTCTGTTGGCTGAGTAGAAGTCAAATGTTAATTTAAATAAAAAGTATAGATTATAATTATTGTGTAAATTAAATATGAAATCACATAATGACACTATATTGGAACTTACGCGTTGACCCGAGCAGCTATTTTCTCCCACGCCGTTTCTCTTTCTTTTGCTGCAGCAGCTGTGTTTCTCTTTTTGCGAATGACGGGTTCATACTCGCTGTAGGCTTGCATGAGAATTTCTAATTCCAGAGGGGTAAAGTATGCCGACCGATTTTTACTGCTTGTTGCCATGGTGAATCGTAGTATCATTGCTCCATTCATGCTGCCTTTTTATAGTGCTGGTGCACGCGCTTAACTCTGAGTCAACCTACTTCGAGTTGATTAAACCAACTCAAATCAGCTGTTCTGGAACCGAAAACTCAGAGTTTTCCATCTCAGGGTAAATCAATTCAGAGAACAGGGTTAGACTCAGAGTTAAACCTCCTTCCTGAAACGGAGCCCTGGAACTCCCAAACCGCAAGTAAGTCTGTTTCTCTCTGCCGTTGGAAAACAACAACTAATGTTAGCTATGATAGCTGACATTAGCTGATATTAACATTAGCGCTTGTTCCAGCGGACCAGCATAACGTCAGTTAGGTTAACTTTAACCAGCCTGGTTCTATATGAATAAATCACGACAGAGAGAAACAGACTTAACTTAACATACTTGCTGTTTGGGAGTTCCAGGTGAAACGATGAGCCATTTCTGTGTTGTTAAGGAAAAACTCAGGAGCAGTGTAGCAGGTACAAATATTTGCCTTCCCTTTAAAGCAGCCATATTATGCTCATTTTCAGGTTCATAATTGTATTTTAAGGTTGTACCAGAATAGGTTTACATGGTTTAATTTTCAAAAAACACCATATTTTTGTTGTACTGCACCGCTCTCTCTCACTGCTGCAGATCCTCTTTTCAGCTGGTCTCTGTTTTAGCTACAGAGTGAGACCTCTTTTCTTCTTCTTCTTCTGTACTATCTTTGATTGCACTGCACATGCCCAGTAGCTCAGATGTAGCTCATGTCAGCTAGTTAGCTCCATAGACAGTAAAAGAAAGGCTGTTTCTACAACTTCGGTCAGTTACAAGGCAGGATTAGCTGGGAGACTTCTAAATGAGGGCGCACATGTAAGTAGTTCTTTTGTAGATTATGGTGAACTTGTGTGTGTTGTAGCAGTGCTTTGCTACTGAGAACGAGGTAGCATGCTAGCGTTAGCATGCTAGCGTTAGCATTAGCGTTAGCATGCTAACGCTACGAGCTAATGGTTGCGGTTAGCCTGCTCGTGCCGATTTTGAACAGCTCACCCAGAGACTGAAGGCAGGACACATTCAGAAACCGTATCTCACTCTAAACAGCATGGATGGATTTTTTTCAAAGTTTGTATGTGTGTGGAAGCACCAGAGACACAACATAACACCCCAAATCCCAGAAAAAGTGATTTTTTCATAATATGGGCACTTTAAGAGTTGAGCTCATGTGAACGCGCAGGTTAGGGTGCGCGGGCAGAGTCAGAGCGTGGTGCAGACGCGCAGAGAGGACAGAGCGGTAGCTGTGGGAAGCTATACTATTGCGCCCAAAGTGATGATTTAAAGTCTATTGAGTGGTTATATAACGTGTCCTAAAGTCCGTAACGCGGTTATGTTTAGGTTTCCCATTTACTTTGCTCGTGTGAGCGACAAAACCGAGCTCCAGTGAACCAAAGTGAGTGTTAGCTTTAGCTTCTAACCGAGCTCTAGAGCGACGCGCAGACACAGACTAGCTACACTGAGGAAAACGGCTGGAAGAGCATTCAAGTGTGAGTCTAGTGCTGGTGTTCATATCCAACCCGGTCTCACGGCAGTTCGTGTAAATGTCACGTTATTTTTAATCTATTGATATGTGTTCACGGGGATGTTTTTCTCGTTTTTTTCGTGGTGGCCATCACGAAATACCCTATGGGGAAAAGACGCCTCACGCGCCGCGATTTGGCCGCTAGAGGACGCGACTACGGGGAAAGGGCGCCTCAAACGCCGGGAGACGGCCGCTGGGGACGCGCCACAATAGCGGGATGGCGGAGGTTGGGTTTAGGAAAAACACTACGGTGAAAGGGCGCCTCACACGCCGGGAGAAGGCTGTGGGGGATGGCCGCTGGGGACGCCCCACAATAACGGGATGGCGGAGGGTGGGTTTAGGAAAAGCACTACAGTGAAAGGACGCCTCACACGCCGGGAGACGGCCACTGGGGACGCGCGATAATAACGGGACGGTTGTGATTAGGAAGACTATGGGAAACGAAACGCCACACGCGGGACGCGATCCCCACTCTCCCGGGTGAGAGTTCTGTGTTGTTTGACCCATCCACCACCCCGACCACCCTCCCTACGCGGATTTTTGGCTTTTTATACTACTCCCTACCATTTTCGTGCTGTGACCACAAAATATGCTTCCCATTGAAATACATTACTTCACATTTTCGTGCTGGCCACCACGAAAAAAACAAGAAAAACGTCCCTGTGAACATGTATCAATAGATTAAATAACATGACCATTTCACGAACTGCCATGAGACTGGGCTGTCATATCGTCTAGATCGCTAGAAGTGCTAAAGTTAACTTTACAAGAGTTTTGTGTAGTAAGAGCTAGTTTGAACGTTGTGGATATCGAGGAGCGCTGTGTTGGAACGTTACCGCCACCCCTCCCCCATTTCGTGTGTGAACAGCGTGGGAAGACGCAATCTCAAGTTTGTAGCTGTGGGCCATCCTGCATGCAGAGGGAAAACGGCGGCTTTTCCTCCGCGGGTGCGACAGATTCCCTAGGAAGTTTACCCTGCCAGCCATCCGACATCCTTCAAGTGCGATCTCTGCTGTTCGTGGGTAATATCTGCACCACACTTTGCTATTAACACTGACAACACAAGATACTGTGCGCAGTCAGAACCGAACTGAGAACTGGACCAACTGACGCCACGCTTGTGCTCTCACACACACACACACACACACACACACACACACACTACACGCACACTCATTTGCACTGGAAGGGACATCAGACTGCTATATACGTGCATTCCGTGCATTCGCACCTACACCACACCAGCGCCTAATGAACTGAACTGAACTGTACAGCAACGGCGCTGGTACGTACACCGGTGCTCAACATATACAATACTCACGCCCACTCATACTGCTGAAGACTGAGAAATAGACCAAAACTGTCAGCTCATTCATATTGACAACACCCACACTGGAAAGGAATGTGTTTTCTTTTTCAACAATATACAGCACACAACCCAAGCTCCTGTTTAGCCGGCCTAGCAACCACTGTTGAAGTTAACAATGAGAATGTTTTCATGTTATATGCCTGTCATGAGGTAATCATATTTGGAGAATGGTGAAAGGTTAACTTTGTGGTCTTAAGTAGCCTAAACTGTCATTGAACGCAATCGCGTGCTTGTTTCTTCTGATGTATGTTATCTCTAAATGAAAAATGTTGTGTTCATTAATGACCATTGATAACAGTGAACTCAAACAGTAAACAAAATGGGTTTATTCCTAAATTCATACAATGCATTTTGTTTCATATTCCATTACCTTATATTCATATATTACTTACCTGGGGGTAGGGGTGCCTCACCTGTTTAGCTAGGTTTACGTAAAGCAGGGGCAGTGTCAGGTCCTTTCAGCACTTACTGTGCATACACTGCACATACTTCAGGTGGCCACCATATAGTCTGAAGCCCACTTTACTCTGCCTAAGAAGCTGGTGCTAGCCCAGGCTGCTAAACAGTGGACAACATGCTCATTTATTTGAACACTGAGGCCATAGGCATTGGGTGTGGGGGACCTATATCCAGTCCCACTCAGTCCTCCATACTGAGTTACCCCTACAAGGCGGCGGCAATAGTCCCGACCGTTACAGCAGCACAACTCATTTCACATACCTAAAGAATGTTCAGGAGACTTTGATGACTTACACAGGAGCATTTAATGAACACTCAATTGAGGAGACAATTAAGCAGGCAGTAAAGTTTAACCACAAGGTGCAGTGCCAACCCAACTCTCTGAAGTTCCTGTCTTCCTGAAGGTGAATTTAAAAATAAGTATGGGTGTCATTATCCAAAGCACTGAACTCAGCACTGGAACAGGCAAACCCCCAGAGGATATAAAATCCCTCTCCTGTCCCTCCACAACCTCTAAATTCAAGTGACGGTAACCAAGCAACTTGATTATCATTCATCTGGTAAACCACTTACTTTTACAGAAAAACTATTTTCCTCCCTGACCCGCCCTGCTCAATTCCCAAACATAAATGCTGAGGTTGAACAATGGAGGCTGGGACTGTCAGTGTTGTGGGAGAATAACGGTAAATACAATTTACTGTAATCTTGCTTCTGATATTCATTGATTTTTTTTTTCTTTTGAAAATTAAACTGAGAGATAGATCTGGTTCTAACAGTGTACAAACAAATAGCACATCTACATTATACAACAACATTTGTATGACAAAATGTTTGAACCATTATTTGGGCACTGTGGCTTTGACCCTCAGACCTTTTCTAATTGCTTATTGGGTTTTATCTGCAATTACATTGAGCCTTTTATTCCATTAACAATGAGAATAATGCCTAATGTAACAAACTTAATATAACACATTTTTTTTAAACTTTCTTTATTATGTGTTAAGCCTACTGCAGTTGCAAGCAGAGACCATTTTTAAAACTGCTACATGAAAGTCAACGTAGAAGCTAAAATACTGACGCTTGGTCAGCGGCTCTCAGCATGGGATACTGATGCAAAAATCACCCTTTAGTGTGACTTTGGCAGGAGACCGTGTCCCATCTGTCACTGAAACGTAAATTTTGTTACCCCACCCACGATCTTTTCCTAAACCTAACTGTCCTGTTCTTGTGTCGCATGTCAGTCCAAGCTCCGCTAAATTTGGTGCCAAAGGGCAAGACACGAGTCCCGACCAAACGCGTCTAAATATGACGCCAAAGGGCCAGGCGCTAAAGGAGACTTTTTGCCAAAGGCACCTGACCAAGCGTCACTTTTTGACGCAATGGGATTATTTGTCCAAATTTCATTTCTGCCTGTTCCAGTTTGTTTCAGACAAACAACAAGTTGCAGCATCATGTTTTTACATTTTGTTTCAGTTTTAGTTTTCCGAAGCATGCTAAGTCTTTCATAATGATGCACAGATCATTAACAAAAAGTTAAACCCATGGTGCAGCACCAGGAAGATATTATTCTATACCACTCTGGTTTTGTGCCATCAGTAGAGGACATTGGTGTTTCCTGCCACCATCACCTTCCCACACCTCTCATTTACCCGTCTCTCATTTCAGGGAGCTAATTGGGCCGTAAAGTTGACTCAAGTGGTAAAGCTCAAATAGAATTAGCCCCGTTCTGCCTCATTTGGCAGAGGCAGAATAATCCAGCCCCCCTTTGCTTAGCCGCTGGCGTTCCCTAGTTAAACAGCTGTGGGTAAACACAGGATCACAGCCTCCTTCTCAGACAACGTTTGGATGTTCAGTACACAGCACTCAGGCAACGGAGCTGCTGAGCCATAACAAGCGCTTTTATTTTCTTTAGTTTGTTTACCATTAAAGATTAATTTTATTTATATATACATATATATCTGATAGAATAGAATGTTACAATGATATCTGGACATAAAGCAGCAATTCATTATTGTCTCTAATAGATGATCAAGTCACAGAACATTGACATTTGAGGATAATATAGTCATGTCACATCATTCGATAACTTGTATTTCCATGTGGATATAAGTCATCTGGAATTTATTAATTGGGTTGCAGCTTAAAACATTTTAAAGAAAGGGATGCTAATCTACTGTCCATGGTTCTTGACATTTAACTGATGCTCCACAGAATTTGCTTTATATTTCCGCATTTTAGTGAAAGTAGTCAAAAATACAGAAAAACTCCAATACAAGTAAATGCAATGCATGCAAAATGTTACTTACAGTTAGTCAAATGCCAGAAGTATTATCAGCAAATTGTAAATCAGGGAAGTGAAACTACTCATTATGCAGCAGAATGGCCCCTGTCAGTGTCATGTTATATAATTGGATTATTGATGGATGAATTTCAGAGATGCTCACAAGGCTCTGAGCTAGAGTCCAAGTCAGGTCTCAAGTCTCTCGTGGTTATATAAAGATTGTTCACGAGTCCCACATCTCGAGTCCAAGTCAAGTCTGAAGTCTTTTGAGGACGAGTCTGAAGTCAAGTCTGAAGTCACTGTGTGTGCAACTCAAGTGCGACTCGAGTCCGAGTCTGAAACTCAAATCCCCATCTTTGATGAATATGCAAGCAACAATGTATTGCTGTTGAACGAGGAAAAGCTAATTTTAACTGCTTTATATGCTATTGGATTGTTAAACTATGGCAGTAAATTGTATTTTATGAGATCATAATATCATTTTGTATTTAAAAACTTAATCTAGTAACTAGTAACTACATACAGTATACCATTTAAAATATAATATAGATGAGTAAAAGGACACTATTACCCTTTGAAATGTTGTAAAGTAGAAGAATAAAGCAGCATGAAACAGAATGTACAGTACAAGTAACTCAAAACTTTGTTTGTGCAGTACTTGAGAGTAAATATAATGAATAAATTATACTGTGCCGTAACCTGTAAACATGTTTTACTGTGAAAATATGAGTGGTCTTATGAAAATATATCATTCATTCAGAAGTGCGGAGGAGCTGGAGGAGTGTTGTGCCCGCTGCCCGTACTCTACCCCTCCTGTGTACTAGCTTAATGGGCAAGCCTGAGCTCAAGTCTGAGGTTGGGCTCAATGCGCAAGCCTGAGCTCTGCCCTGTTAAAAAGGCAAAGAAAAGAAAGACTGAAGGGGAAAAAAGCAGCGACGCTTGTGCACGTCTGTGTGTGGGGGGAGCCGTGAGGGCAGGGGGAGGGAGTAAATGGAGCCCAGAGGAGATGCTACTTTCAAATCTTGCTAGCTTTTCAACATTACCAACCCTGCCTTTAAGTACCATGCCATAATGTAGATTTAGATGCTATAGCATGTTTTAGTCTGGAGGTCTGACTCTACTGCATGTTGACTGCACTCATCTTTCTGGAACTCAATTTAAAATTGTAATTTGGTTGATCTGCTATGCTGTAATTTCAGTTTATATGAAGAACAAAACAATACAAATATTTCACATTCCGAGCCTTAATGTTCTGGGAACACTGACATCTTAGTTTGCGGAAACAGAAGGGGCACTGCGCGTTTGTGTGATTTGGACATCTTGACAATAATGTCTAATTCGGGAGTGCTGGCTGGTTGGCTCCGGATTCTGGAGTAACTATCTCCTGGTAACACTGAGTGGGAGCAGGTTGTACTGTGTGGTGAGGTATTTGTATGAAATACTATCCTGGAACAAGAGGAGGAGGAGAGAGGGAGTAAGGAAGGGACGGAGGATGAGGCAGCCCAAAGCTAGTAAATAACGCTGGCCTGTGTAATGAGCTGCAGGCTGGGCACCGACATCCTAAATTTGCTATTGATTTGGACACATCGGCCTGAGCTGGCCCCCTGCTGTCAAATCTAGAGGTTTGTGGAAGGGAACAGTGATAAAGTGTTTTGATTAATTTTACTATAACTACTGTTTTTTTGCCTCATTCTTTGGGTCTCCTACTTTTGTAAAAATCAGACTAAAAAGTAACAGAGTAATATGTATTTGAATGATATGTCTGCATGTAATGTTTTGTAAATCATTTACCTGCATTTACAATGTTTCTTCAGCCTCTTATAATCCTAATAAATCACATGGTTACACAAACACACACATCTACATGCTTTATCTAGAACATATTACAAAAGGAAAAACACGGCGCAGCAGAGCAACAGAGACATTGTCTGCTCCTTCCCAAACATTAATAACCTTTTCATTGACACAGTCACTGTTGGGCCACCAGCGCTGTGGCCCTTGTTAGCCATTTCGCACCATTAATCTTGTTTTGTTTACTCTGGTTAAAATCACTCACCCAGACACCTGTAGGGAGGGTTTAATGATGGCTCCCATGGAGAGACTTGTGTGGTCAGCCGAGGTGGATGATGCCCGGCTAATGTGGTGACTAGCTAGGTGACTAGCCTGCAGGCTTTGCTTCCACTTTTCTTCCTGCACAGTCTGACTCACCGTGTGTCTTTTTGCCTGTTGTGGTTGACTTCCTCCCCCTTTTTTTACCCAGTTACAAGCAGTCCACTCTGCCAGAGTATCTCCCTCTCTTCCCCTCATTTTTCTTTCTTCTCCATCTCCCATTATCCATTCTCACACACACAGGTTCAAGCTATTCATCTTGCTTGCTGTCCTCTCAATCTTTTGACACTTTTTCCAGAGTAAAATTACACCTGAGAGTGAAGATGCTCTCTCTCTCTCTTTGTCTCTCTCGCTCTCTGTCTCTCTCGCTCTCTCTCTCTCTCTCTCTCTCTCTCACGCACACTCTTATTTCTCATATTCTTTTTCATTTTCTTGCTCTCCTCATGCTGGTACATGGTTTTCCTGAAAGACTGTAACCCGTTTTCTCTGTATCTCATTTTTTAGGCCCTCAAGCAGACATTTCTCTCCCAAGAGATCACATTAGCCAACAATGAATAGCAAAGTGCACCACTGTTTAGAATCACTAACAAGAAACGTGTTCAACAACTGAAGAGTTTCTCTTTTGTTGAAAAAAATGTTGTGAACCATGTAAAATTGATTTGTTTAAGCGGTATTAGTTCATTTTTGTGGGGGTCATTTGGGTGCAGCAGAACAAGCTGTAAACACAACATTGACATATGACCACCTTATATAACGATATGGCTAACATGTTAGCAAAGTTGCCTATTTACACATCCAGCAGACACAGAACAACATTAGCGACCATTTGGAGGCATTTTTCTGCTAATCTGACAAGTAAGGCCAATATTCACTCTCTTTCACCTCTGTTTTTGCTCTCCACCAACTCCTAAGGGAAAGTGCTCCACTATGTTTACAAGCTAGTTGCTAACAGCAGTTAGCAGCAGCAAGCAACTTGCTGCTGTTTAGTGCAGAACAGGTTGCATACAGTGAGTTTACAGAGCTTTTTTGCTAAACAAAAACAAACAAATGCCTTCTGCTGCTGGAAACAAGGTTGATGAGAAACAGTGAAAGTGAGCCAGAACAGTAAAACAAAAGAAAAAAAGTGCTAAAAGACGTTATTGCAGACTGGTAAGCTCAGGAAACTGCAGAGTCAATGATAATTCCCTTTGGTTTTCGTCACAATGAGTGACACCTTTCACAATACACATGATTATTATTATGACTGTTGTTAATATAAAAGTATTGATTAGTCCAGCTTTAAATAATTTTATTGCCACTTGGTAAATATAGCAAGGTATGGTTTATTAGTTTATTACAGGATTAAGATGAAAGAACAGAACCGACAGGAGTTGTTCAGGATCTACCAGAGCAAGGTAACAAAAACTATTAAACATTACATACTGTAATTAAATGCAAGGAAAACTAATGAAAAGCAATTTTGGAAATGTGTCTGTATGCACAGAATCCTCTGAAGCTACAGTATGTCATGGTTACAAATTAAACATTTCTCTTCCTCCTCACACAGCGACAAAATTAATCAAGAAAAGTTCATTTTGAAGCTCCTTCTCATTTATGCCATAAAAGTGCATCATTGTCATGGTAACCATCTCTCATAACTGTATCGAGAGAGGTATGGAAATACTCCTCCAGGCAGAGTTGTGCAGTAAAACTCTCCGCCTCTTTGTGCATACAGTTCGAGACTAACTTTGACTCATCGGAGTGTTAACGCCATTTTTCATTCATGATAATTTAATTTTCCTACAGTGTAGGAGACGGAGAGAGATAGACTGCATTCTCGCATGAACTACATTTAAACAGGAAGCAGCACAGCAGATAGAGGAGACGATTTTGGGTTTGTCTGAGTTTCAGTATAAAGAGTGAGAGACAGATCAGCTCAGGGCTATGAGTTTTCCACTTACAGCACAGCTCAGCCTCGGCTTTCAAAGTTAACGTTACAGATGAGTTTGGCATGAACTTGTATATGCATCATTAGATCCTGTACACGTAAGTATGAGAGTCATAAAATTGCACTAATAGGCCATATTTACAACCACTTAACCCTTCACATCTTTAAAGGACCCTCTGTTAATGCACATCAATCACGGCCCCTCTATAGGAATCATGACGTTTCCTGAGCTGCCATTTTGACCTTGCATGATGACTAGATGTCGGAGTACATGTGAGCAAGGACATTAAGCCTGAAGAGGATATCAGCATTCCATACATGCACTGCTACTTCTACATATGAATGGCAGCTATAAATAGCAAAGGGGTCATGTCCTCTTACGCTAAGTTGTGGCAGAAAATGATAAAAGATTTGCAAAAGTGGATGAATGTTCTTGGTTGGTCCTCCACTTTGGTCCAGTCTCAAATATCTCAACAACTATTGGATGGATTGGGACATTTTGTACAGATATTTATGGTTTCCGGAGGTTGAATCCTAATGACTTTGGTAATCCTGACTTTTCCTCCAGCCAAGTACCGCTACAGCCGCACAGAGCCGCTAGCTAGACTCTTACTAAGCATCAACAGTTATTTCTTCATTAAGATATAACAGAGACTATAGGAACAGAACAAACTGACTCTTCTGTTGTTATACCACCTTTAGCCAGACTTCTTTAAGGCACCTGTATATACGGTGGCCCTGAGAGGCCACAACACGCAACATTAAGAAAACGCACACAAATAGACCACAGCACGCAACAATAAGAAAACGCACGCAAATAAACCATAACACAACGGAAGTGTTTCCAGGGGACACTTTTAAATGATGCACACGCGACTGCAGAGATGTGGCGTTTCTCAATCTCAAGAATGCAAAGAACGGACTTGTGTTCTTGGGGAGAACATTCTCGCAAGTTCACAAGCACAGAAAACGCTGTTAACAGTTTGAGACGATGCGTTTTTGCTGGTTTTGAGCTACACCCCCAGCTCAGAGGCTACCTGCAGTGCTCCAAAATAACAGCTAGAAATAAAAACCACAACAATATAACCACTTTGTATTTAAACAATCTACGGACAAGAAAACCTCACAGTGTTACAACTATTGCAATAATATTTAAAAATAAAACTTATTGAGCTTTAATTTTATTGTTTATGGTTTAGCTCAAACACCTCACGACTATTAGTGTATTAGTTTAAATTATAAAAAGAAGTAGGCCTATGCACTGGCGTGTCCTAGGTGTCCCTATTAGTGTTATGTGGAATTATCATTTCTATATTATTGTAGTGTACTGTATATGCCCAGGGACAACAGATGGAAATTAGCAATTTAAATTATAACGGTTGGTGTCTCCCCTTTAGTCTACATAACATGCCATAGCATATACCACTTTATGTACAACTGTTCATTTATCATACAGACTGAAACTTAACTTCTAATAAATCAGAAAACAAACACACCAAAAAAAGTAAGAACTAAATACCAAATCTAATGTATATAGCCTATGTCATAATTTAAACAAGTCTCCCGAAGAGAAACGGGTATCTCTCTTTCCCCCGCCTCTGCCTGCTGGGCTGTGGCCGTGTGTGTGTGTGTGTGTGTGTGTGTGTGTGTGTGTGTGTGTGTGTGTGTGTGTGTGTGTGTGTGTGTGTGTGTGTGTGTCGGCCGACCAGCGAGGTTGTTAAGCCTGCAGGCTCTTAACCACAGGTTCCTGTTAATCTTATGATAAACAAGAAACAAACCGTCAACGGCGAAATAAAAGTCTCTTATTTACGAGACCGGTCTGAGAGACCTCCAGCTTACAGCAGGGTCTCTGAGCATGACTGCTCGTGCGATGAGCTAGCAGCCCCGGCAGGCGCTAGCTGGCTGTCGTGTCACTTTATGGCGCTTCTTAATTCCGAAAACTTTGAAGCAAATTGTCAATTCAGCAACGATTTGCGCAAGACGATTTGCCTATATTCGAAATCTAAACAGTTAGTTTCTCGCCTAAAACATTCTCAGAAATGAATTTAGTGATGAATAAAATGGCGAAATTTTTTTCTGTCTGTACCAGAAACCGGACCCTTGTTGAATGCCGAAATGAATGTTGGGATACGGGTGCTGCCAAGTTCGTACAAGTTACCAAGCAATGCATCCTTGGTAAAATGGGTCAAGAACATTTCCGGGAATCTTAACTGTTCTTGGTGAAATGTGAACTTGTGTATTGGGACAGTACTTTGGCAACACGAGATGACGTTTCACAGGGACACAAGAACACAAGTCAAAGAAGAACACAGATTGAAATGCCAATGGTTGAGGCACATGTGCGTCACTTAAAAGTGTCCCCTGGAAACACCTCTGTTGTGTTGTGGGCTATTTGCATGTGTTTTCTTATTGTTGCGTGCTGTGGTTTATTTGCGTGCGTTTTCTTTTTGTTGCGTGCTGTGGTTTATTTGCGTGCGTTTTCTTAATGTTGCGTGTTGTGGCCTCTCAGGGCCACCGTATATATATACCATCATGACATGCAACTTAGTGATTTGACTGATCACATCCATATTATTAAGCCAATTGCAAGACAGAGATGTTAAAGTGTAAACATGACACTGTTGTGAACTGGCTTAATTGGCCACAACAAAAGGGAGACACGGCCATGATCAAGTTTTAACAAAATATATTTATATTATAGATATACAGTATATATAGATATTAGATATTATAAATATATACTGTATAAACATCATCACCATCACCACCCTGGCCTGGGAATGCCTCGGTATCCTCCAGTCGGAGCTGGTTAATGTGGCTCGGGAAAGGTAAGTTTGGGGTCGCCTGCTGGAGCTGCTGCCCCCGCGACCCGACCCCAGATAAGTGGACGAAGATGGATGGATGGACCTTCAGGTGTTCCAATTTGCTTTAATGATCACCTGCAGAGAGAGCACAGACAGGTGAATCAATCAAACTCAAGGTGACACATCAGTCATCACAACACACAAAGAATCAAAGACAAAAAATCCAAACAGCAGTATTAACATCAGAACCTGCTAAAAGAGTGGGGGAAAAATTGAAGTACATTTCTAAATTGAGCATGGCAAATACATTTAAAGCAGCATTCGTGGATTTCTGGGCACTCGGGCAGTAGAACAAATTGTAAACAAAATATTGATATACAGTAACATCACTTTATAAAGTTGTTACGGCAAATATGTTAGCAAACTGTTGTCTATTTACGCATCCAGTAGACACAGAGCAACATTATCAGTTGTGTCTGAGTCCACGCATATTCACTCTCTTTTAGCTCTGCTTTGGTCCTGACCAACTCCTGAGGGACATATGGGGATACTATGTTCACCAGCTAGTTGCTAACTGTGGCTGTCTGTCGTTTGGTGCTGAGCACGTAGTGTACAGTGGGTTTTTAGAGCTTGCCTGCCTGCTGCGGAAGAGAGGTTGGTGAAATTGAACCAAAACAGTGAAGTTGCAGGCCAAAAAACAAAACACAAACACTTCATAGAGCTGAGTGGACAGGTGGTAAATCTCTGTGGGTTTATCACAACAAGTGACCCCTTTGTACGGTGGCCGACAGGGGCAAATGCCCTGCAACTTAAGAAAACACACGCAAATAGACAAAACACAAGCAAATTAAGAAAACAACTTCATTAATTTGACAACATATGTGCAGTATTCAGCAAACGCACTGCAAATACCACAACACAACCAAATACATAAACGCACTGCAAATAAAAAACGATGCAAAAAGAAAAGCACGCAAACCCCGAAAAAAGAAGCGATGCAAAAAGAAAAACAACTTCATTAATTTGACAACACATGCGCAGCATTCAGCAAACGCACTGCAAATACACACAACACAACCAAATACATAAACGCGCTGCAAATACACACAACACAACCAAATAGATAAACGCGCTGCAAATATGAAACGATGCAAAAAGAAAAGCACACCAACCCAGAAAACAAATGCAACAAAAAAACGCTGCATCCAGATTACACAACGGAAGTTCTCCAGGCCTATAGAGGGAGCTCTGAGAGAGAGAGAGAGAGAGAGAGAGAGAGAGAGAGAGAGAGAGAGAGAGAGAAAGAAACTGCATAGACTGTAAATATTAAATCTATGTTTGAGATATGTTTTCTCTCGTTTGGTGGGTGTGTCTCGGCTCAGGTCACAGGTGATACTCAATCAGCAGAGACGTCTGTAAACTCGTGGTGATAAAACATTTAAAACTGCATCAGCGGTTAACGTTGACGTTTGTTTAAGCCATATTACATGAGAAGGTTTAATTTCGAGGTCCGAAATTACTGAAGTGTAGGCCTCCTGAAGTGTAATATTGTGATTATACAACAACGGTTACCAACAAAATAAGTGATCAATCTGTATTCATATTGTGGAGCAATTCGCTCTTGAAATACAAAAAACAGACAGGATTTCTAGTCCCTCCCTGTTTAGTAAACCAGCCAATTTACCGTGGGATTTATCAAACTGAATAAATCCCGCTCGCACATAAACACAAAACTGCTTTGCTAACTCCATCGTGTTGTAAGTAAGACATCTGCTGAAAAAGTTATTGTATCCATTAGAATGATTGCCGTACTGTTTAGTCAAATTAATGAAGTTGTTTTTCTTTTTGCATCGCTTCTTTTTTTGGTTGTGTTGTGGTATTTGCAGCGCGTTTGCTGAATGCTGCACATGTGTTGTCAAATTAATGAAGTTGTTTTCTTAATTTGCTTGTGTTTTGTCTATTTGCGTGTGTTTTCTTAAATTGCAGGGCGTCTGCCCCTGTCGGCCACCGTACCTTTGGCATTATAGGTAGGCATTTGCTCCATTGTTAATATAGAAAGATTTATTAGTGCAGCTTTAATGTCATATAATTAATATGCAATATGCAGAAATTGTATTGAGAGCTACTGGCTGACTACATACTGTATAATCAAATGATAGGCAATCAATCATTCAGGTGTGTTTAAGGAAGGTCTCAAACTTGCAAAGTCAGTGCACAGGACACTGAGATTAAGAGACAAATGTGATGTCCACAGCTGTTAGAATGAGATAAGATAACCTGTCATCAATACTCAGCTATGAGTATGTATGTATGTACTGCTGGTTAGTACTGCTGCATTGACCCACTTACCAAACACCAACAACACACACCATTTTATATCAGAAAGAGGATATTTGTAAAATAATAGTTTTTGCTCCGATTTGCAAATGTGTTATTGAAAATAATTCAAAACAGTAAAATATTTCTTTGTCAAGCAAATTTCAACAGTCTTAAGTACATTTGAATATTGACCTGAAGTGTCAGCTTTACGAGTTGTCTTTTACACGTTGTAATTCAGTCAATGTTCTCTCTCAGGTTGACCACGGGTGAATTAAAATTTCATGAGCTGAAAACAAAGAGTGTTAAAGTGTACTCAACATCACCGATAAGTGTGAGAGATGACAGATACAGAGAGAAACAAAAGCATCCAACACATTTTCAACAAACGATTTGCACTTAATTTTTTATGCTATCCAATGTTTCAGAACACTGGCTCGGGATTAATAAATTGCAGCATACAATGATTATTTAAAAGATTATGCATCATTATCTTTATTATTGTGCAAATATTTAGAGAGGAGAAACAGTGCATTAAGTTTTTTATTATATGAAAGAGTGGGTAAACACAATTTTCTTCCAAATTACCTATCTACAGACTACATCTACTACATACTCCCATACAATCCCACATGCAGAATATATGTTATTATATGGTATTAAAGATTATTTTTTGGGCATTTTTAGGCCTTTATTTATAGAGGACAGCTGAAGTCATGAAAGGGGTGAGAGAGGGGGAATGACATGCAGCAAAGGGCCGCAGGTCAGAGTCGAACCCGCAGTTGCTGCGTTGAGGAGTAAGCCTCTATATATGGGCGCCTGGGTAGCTCACCTGGTAGAGCAGGCGCCTATATATGTTTGTTTTTTTTAATCCATGTGTGTGACGTCAGAGGGGTTATCTGAACAGGTTTTCTGGTAGAATGCCAAGCAGCCCACCTCTCATCCTCAGGAGGGTAGAGAAATACTCCATTTTACCGTACTTCAGTAAGTAAGAGGTGTACCTTCACAAACAAAACATGAAATGACTCAACGCCTTCTCAATGAATACACAGCTGGCCTACACACAGAGCTCTCTACTGGAAACTGAGTGTGATGTTGTTCTCTATGTGGTTATTCAGAGAAGTATGCATGAGATTATATTCTTTGAATGTTTTCTGTGTTTCATGACAGCATAATGTGATGTAAAAAGAGATTCATCACACATTTCTTTAATAGGAAATCATAGAAAAATAGCATAGAAAAATACATTTTGTGTAACATCTGCTACTTGCCTACTGTATGTATCAATGTATGACTTTATGACAATATGGTTGAAGGTTTTCCTGTGATTTTAAAATCACTACATCCCAGGAACCTATTACTTTTTTTCATGGGATTCCTCACAACTGGGGATTATTAGTCATAAATTAATAGTTTATTCTTAGTTTCTTGTATTATTTCATATTCATTAGATAATGTGGTAGCAGAGCAACAAATTCCTCTTGAATTGCCTCATCTTCTGTTTTTCAAGATGTCCCTCTTAATGTTACCAGTTTTAATACATCGGGAGAATATGAGCATCTTTGTGCTGATACTGTGTGGAGTGGCAGAGAAGGAAAACCTCACATGCAGCCATTATAGCATGTTGTTTCAGTAGTTTGGATTATTGTTGGATGTTTAGTTGTGACATTAGGGCATTTGCACTCGATCAGAGGCGATTTCGTTAAGACTGCAAGGGAAGCTCAGCTTCCCCTAAAATTTAAAAAAATGAATGGTCAAATACGTACTATTGTGTTAACATTTTATTGACTAAAAATGCATTAGAACACGTTCATCTCGAAGATGAGTGAGTTCAGAATCAGCTACATATAGCAGGTCGACTGACTTGATTTCCTTCTCATACATTCCCATAGCGTCACAGTGCATTTCCCTGTTAAAGCCTGGCATCCATTGACTTCAATGGGGCTGCTTTGAGCAATTCTTTTCAGTGCTTCAAAACTCATTGGATAAATGCTGCGATTATGTCCCGCCCACGGATGCTCGCCGTCTCTGGAGGTCAATGGAAGAGTGGGCTGGCCTAGACTCCGGGCTTCTGCGTGATGATTGGAGGGTCTGTCGAAAGCCTGCATCTCCTTTTGATTGACAGTGATTTTGTACTATAAAAAGTAGCCGAAGCTATTCAAGCTCAGTCCCATCGCAGATTTTGCAAGTGTAGTTTAAAGACGAACTGCTGCAACCTATTTCTTGGTATTTGCTTGGCGAAATTGCTAGCCAATTTTTATCATACATTTCATACAATTATACACCACATTCCTTGTTTCAGTTTAACCTAATTCCCACATTTCCTCCTTCAAGTTTAATATTGTTTTGTTAGATCGTTTGTTCATTCATTCATTCATACAGTAGGCTAGGCTAGTGTTGTAGGGGTGAACTAGCCAGCTAGCAAACTGCACACGATGGCAGACAATGCTAATATTGTCGACATAATTTTGTCAAAACCATTTGAAAGTCTTCCTTAGAATTAAACAGCAAGGCAGATCAACACCTAAGATTGATTTAGTTAGGGCAAAGTAACAGGTCTTTTCAGCTCTCCTGGTATGACAAATTTGGCTGGCTGATGATTTGTGACAAAGAAAATGTACTGCTGGCCATGCCTCTTGATGAAACCATCTCACGGATATTATAAATAATAATAATAATAATAATTATTATTATTATTATTATTATTATTATTATTATTATTATTATTATTATTATTATATACATTATTACAAATAAATGGACAATTTTTATGATGTAGGCCAAAAATGAGCTTCCCCTCTTTGAAAGACCAGCAGCCGCCACTGCACTCGATGTACACTTGTTGAATGCCTCTCTGTGCTCTGATTGTACTCCATGCTGCAGGTCTGCTTGATAAAACTGCCTGCAGAGTTTTCCTGTACACATCTGCTGTGTTCACTTATTCAAAAAAATATATTCAACCACACAGTTAGTTGCCATTTTAGCATTAAATGTGAAGAAACTGGAAGAAAGCGTTGCCGGTGAAATGTTGATGGATTCTGCTCCGTTGGACAGAGCCAGTCTAGTCTTTGTGCTAAGATAAGCTGCTGGCTGTAGCTTCACATCTAATAGATTATAGTCGACATGAGAGTGACTGGTATTAAAGAATTGTATTGTCACACTATTCCTGTAATGTAAAGTGTATTATTATTTCAAAACTGCCCACATAACGTACCTTCTTACTTGGCTTCATAAGGTTAAAGCTGATACACCAAATAATTGACAGCAATTATAGAAAGTCCTGTTTCCTCAAACTTTCTCTTTCTTAGGTGTCACCTAACACCTAAAGAATTTTCATCAGCACAATCGCACAGTCATCGTTAGTCCAGACACGTTTTTTTTTTATATCCTAGGCTACCTGCACAACCCACAGCTCACAATAACCCTGTATTGTTTTAGAGCCTCTCCTCTGATCTTTACCTCACTGAGGCACAATGCTTTTGTGACCACAACAAGCTCTTTATACACTGATTGGCCAATTTGGAGTTCCGCAAAGCCGACAGAGTGAGAACAGAGCACGTGGCTATACGTGAGGGGCATTCATGCTCACATTCTCTCTCACTCTCTCGCTTCACTTTGCTCTTTTGCTCTGTCCCTCCAAGATTGATTCAAGGCATTCTCGGAAAAACACTTTTTTTTCTGCACCTGTGGTGCTGACCCACTCGCTGGTCACAACAGGGTTTTCCACCAGCCTGATTTCGAGCCAGAGGGCTTTTATATCAGTAATAGAAGAAAACACTTAATGCTACAAGCCTTTTTTTTAGAAAAATAAAACACTTGGTTATTGGTAATTTAAAAGTAAAATGTATAACCCTAATTATATATAATTTTAAATGTTGCCTTCAGGCTGGAGGCTCATTTTGAAATGTCTTTACTGTGACTGTGTTTCAACAGAGTTGTATTCATCATTACAATGGCAAAGGGTTGTTTTGAAAATGCAGATGCAAATTGTTGCTTAAGTGTCCTCGATGAGCAGAAAGAGTGGCGGTTGTTATGCTGCAACATTTCTTCTCCTTCAGAAATATAAACAAACTTCTTCCCTGACCTGAATTCAGCTTTCATCATTGTTCTGCCAGCAGACATGTTTAAGTGTCTTTCCTTTTCTTTCTGTGTAGACATGCATCGATATAAGAACAAAAAAAAAAAAAAAAAAAAACGTCTCCTTTGACATGGCTTCGTTTCAACAGGGTTCTGTGGCATCATATACAGTAGGTCATGTTTTAAGTGGAATCAGTCACATTTAGTAATGAAAGTTTTGTTTCAAGAGTTTGAAAAGAAAGACTGAAATAAAAGGAGATAATGTGGCTGCCAAATATATTGACATAATTAAAAGGCTGTTGGATGCCTCCTCTGTTGCTGCCAGCCAGCAAGGCCATATTGGATATATCGAACTCCACAGGTGCCGGTGTAGGTAGGAGAGACAGGACGCGATGGAGAGAAAGACGCCAGCCTTCTTTGAGAATTCTTTATCGATCTTTTTCCCTCCCTTTGTAGAATTTCTTTTTTTACTTCAAATATAGGCTACCTAAGGAATAATTATAAGGTCAAATAAATTCCTTGTGATTATTTGGCAAAATATTTCTATTTCTTTCTATCTACCTTGCTGACACAACCACTAAGCTTTATGCAAATGATTGCATAATGACGTCAAAAATATGCAAATGAGCGTTTGACGTCATCTAGCTACTTTTAGCGACTTTTGGAGCTGGTGCTAGCTACTTTCATTGGAAAAGAGGCAACACTGCTCAAGGCTGCTGCTGCAGTCCCCTGGGGACCTAGCAAGCATAGCTGCAGACTGCTTGCTAGGTTTGTTAACAAAAACGTGAAAGAATAAACACCATAAGTCTAACGTTAATGCTAGCTAGCTAAAGTTATTCAAGTGTCTCCCCCATAGACTAGTTAAGGCTAAATGACAGCATTCAGACAGTTACTGTTACACAACGTAATCTTCATTTTCTGCTCTACTTACCACTGTCTTGTTTTCTTTTCTCATCATCCTCCTTTTTTCTCTTCCCTTTTTCACTCCCAGAAAGATAATTCCTCTTCATTTTCATTTGACTTAATGTTAAATCAATTCATAAGTTTGGTTATAGTGCTTCTAGGAATTGACATGGTGCTCCCTCGGGGAGGTTTCCGACTGAGATGTCATTGCAAAAAGTAATTTGTTTGTTTAAGGGGGAGGGGGGTTGCCAGGTTTTGGAGTCGGGTATGGCATCAGCTTGGAGACCTCCCGTCTCATGCCCGTAGACAGTTAAAGAAATGGACCAACAGATCCCATTGCTCTGGACGGAGACCAGTGAAGGATATTAGAAACACTTTTCCATGAGGGCTGAGCGTTACTGCGCAGCCTCCAACTGAGCTTGAAGATGTAGATGTGACGTGAGCAACCTGTCTGAAAGTTGTAAGTCTTCTGGTAGCTGTGCCAAGAGAAATCTCAATCATTCCGAATCTAGCAGAGACAGAGAGCGTAGGTATATGTAAGGAGATAACATAGGCACAGGCTAATTATTGCTAACTAAAATGCTAGTTAACATTAGTAATTAAACTTAAACAGCTAATGTAAGTTGAAACTGCCTGCGAGCTTCTCCTGTACTATACGGTAATTCCTCTACTATGCGACAGTAAGTCGCGTGGTTATGACACAATCGTCACATATCGTTTACAAAAACGGCTACTACGGAGCCATAACGTGAGATACAAGGTAATGAAGCCTATTATACATTGTTGTGTTTCTTTAGATATAAACAATGGACAAATAGATGTAAAGTTATTCACTGTCAAAGTGACGTCAAAATGAATGGCAGTCAATGGAATGCTAACGGCGGGTGAGTGCTTGTTAGCATCAAAATGGCGCCATAGGAGGTACGCGTTGTGGAGAGAGGCTTACCCCCTTGCTCATGCCCTCCCGTCTCATGCGCTCCCGTCTCATGCCCTCCCGGCTGGTGCTGTCCCCGAGCTTCGACTTTTCAAAATAAAAGCTTGCGCCTTTTCGTACTTCGGTGTTTTGGATGTTTTTGAACTAAACAGTACGGCAATCATGCTAATGAATACAATTATTTTTTCAGCAGATATAGTTTCAACACAATGGAGCTTGCAAAGCAGTTTTGTGTTTATATGTGCAGTGTCTCTTGTTTTTTTTGTATTTCAAGAGCGAATTGCTCCACAATATGAATACAGATTGATTATCACTTATGTTGTTGGTAACCGTTGTTGTATAATCACAATATTACACTTGAGGAGGCCTACACTTCAGTGATGCGCCTTTCAGACCTCGTAATTAAACCCTCTCATGTAATATGGCTTAAACAAACGTCAACGTTAAACACTGATGCAGTTTTAAATGTTTTATGATTTCAGTAAGGAGGAGGTTATCCAATATTTTATATTAATCCTAATTTTTGTTATCAAATTTCATATCCATAAATGCAGTTTTCGAAATTATAAAAGATTAAAAAGATTTAGCCTATAACAAAATATTGGTTAACCTCCTCTTAACTAAATTTTAGATATCAGATCCTCTTCTAATGGGAGGCATGAACACCTTTTTATTGTAGCCTACTCTTCTGTGATCTCATATGTTATAATTGTAAAAGAGTATCAATTTTAGTATTATGTGGGTGGCTTCATTGTTTAACTATGTTTTTTTGCATTTGGCATACGTTTTTATGTTACGCTTGTCCTTTCTTTTACTGTTATGAATTTGCAAATAAAGCATTAATAATATTAACATCCACAAATCTGTTTTATGAGAAGTGTTTATTTTTCTGATTTGTTTTTAATAATTTATTTGGGGAAAAAAAAGAGTTGTAATGTCCGTTACACTGTGTTGCTTCTACTACACTCAAAAATACCTTAAAGATTTGGTTTGGACTGGAATTGCTTCCATTTTCCAGTCCAATTGTGAAGTTTCTTCATTAAATGTTTTTTTTTTTTTTTTCCCATTAGGTTATGAGAGCTCTTTGGTAAATTAAGTTGTGAAGTGGGTAGCAACATCAAAGACAATGCTACAAAACATCAAACGTACAGTTCAGATGGATGGCCTGAATGTTTTGATGCTTTACATGTGATCGTTATCATCATGTGTTGTGCTGTATTAAATAATTCATGATGTTGTTGAGATGTGGAATTTAGTAAAAAAAATAATTCTGTGTTGTCTCACCTTGTCTTTTTCTTGTTTGTTTGTTTTTGTTTAGCTATTGACAGGATATACAATTGCAATGCTGGTCATTTGATCACTCCGACACTTTGGTACCTCAACAACTGCTTTCCATAACACTGTGGATATTCATGGTCTCCAGATGATGAATCCTCATTGCTTTTGTGAGTGTTTTGTCTAGTGTTATCATCAAATCAAGATTTCCCTCGATCAACACTTGCCATGACAAGGTATCTTAAAGCCATATGGGCTGATTTCCTTATGTTTTGGGTGATCCTCCAATTTTCCCCTTTTGCACTATTATGATGCCTCATTGTCCACTTGTATACAAAAATATCAAATCTTAATAAGCGGATTTCTGCAATAAATACAGCAGCTTTCCTCATCCGACACCACCCTCAGTTATCAAAGCTACATTATTTGATATTGTTTGGCATTTGTGGGCAACAAGCTGTAAAGATAACATTGACATGCCCCATTACACAGTTGCTATGGCGACTGTAGAGGAAGTCCTGTAACTTAGAAGACAGAGTAAGTCCATTAAGGGTGGATGGGAGTGGTAGTGGATAGGTCAAACAAGCACAGGACTTTGACCCAGGGGACTGTTTGTGACCCATTTAAAAAAAAAATCAAAGTACACTGCGTGTTATTTTAACGTTACCTAACAAACGTAAGTCACGTTTTCTGTCATGTGCGTAATTACATCATGTACATACGCACGTAAGTGAAATAATGTTAAAAAATTGACAGATTTTAAACCAAACCACAATAACTTAACTTAACTTAACACATTTATTCCAAATTTAGGACTAATTATATTGCAAGTCAATTCAGTAATATTATATAGCCCACAACAACAATAGCATTATCTGTTTTGCAGATTTCTATGAAATGAATTGAGCACGTTAATCCCAAGATTATAAACCGGTTGTTTAAATTTTCATTAACTAATGGCCACTGTCAGGACAAATTTTAATGTATTAGCTCCACCAATAATGCGGCTCTATGAGCTGTAAGGGTTTTGATATTGTTGCCTCTAGAGGCAGCTAGCAGGCTTCTGCGGTTTAATTCTTGTTTTTTGTTTATATGCTGTATGTATATGTCTTACTGGGATTTATAACTAACTACCTATACACAGTGTGCAGTTTTGTGCTTTGTTTGCTGTACTGACTTTAAAGAATTGTGCCCTGGAGCTGTACAGATGTATCCATCTTACTCTTGCTGCAGCGATTGTGCACCACAGGGATTATTATTCCTTTTTTCTTAAAATTGTAATTCTGCCCTCGTCTCTCCTTCTTTTCAGGCATGACAAGAAATCATTTGGCAACCTGTGATTTTATGAGTTTTGTGTTACAGGAACATTCAATCCAGGATTGTCTCCCTCTCCTGTGGAATAGGGGCGAGATGGGCTGCTTCTGTCTTGGTAAGCAGTGAAAGACAACAAGAGCTCAGAGAAATACAAGATGCAACATGGCATATGATTACACCTTTCAGTTGGCAATCAAACTTTCACGACATATGGGCCAAATGTGGTAGTCAAACTATAACAGCATCGTTGTTATTGTGTTAGCTTGGCGCTGCAGAATAGAAGGCCTGACAGTGCATTTGTGCGGGTTATAACACATTTCTAGAGAAGAGTGGCAGATGTGAATTCAGCATTTGTTTTCATTGTAAGACATTTAGAAACTGTTTAAGCATACAGAGAAGTAGATTAAAAAGCAAACTGTTATTTGATAAAGATGGCCTGGGGAGGTAAAGAGCCTCTTCATAGTGGGGAAGCACGTGATTCAAACAAAAGACCAATAAAACACTCAGCAGAGGGAGAAAGGGGATAGTGGAGCAGAAAGAGCGCATAATGTGCAGCAGATGAAGCAATGAGGCTAGCAACTGGCAAAACAGTAAAAAGAGACCAGCAGCACAGATACCAGCAGCAAAGCAGGACAAAAACTGAATAACAGGAGCAGCAGAAGACGGCTACCACAAATACAAATAACACCAGAGGCCACTTGCACCTGTGGGGGAAACATGTTTATGACAGATGGAGAGCAGCAGGAGCAAACACAGCCAGAACACAGTAAAACAAGCACCAAAGCGGCAAAGAATTAATCACTAATTACACCTGTTCAACATTTGCAACAGCTTACATTTAAATTGGGGTTTGCAGGGTTTTCAACTGCTGTTCTGACAATGTGAATGTTTTTTTTCTCCTTTCCTGAGCAGATATGTGCAGTGCATCAGTGTCAGAGCTGTGGTTAAGGTGGAACATATTAATTTCCCCAGTGAACCATAACTATTCGCTCATGTCTGTTCTCTCAAGTTACCAATATGAATTGCTCTAATGTTGATTAAAAAAAAAGTTTTTCTGCTTCCACTCTTCAACTGTTTTTTTTTTTTTAAATGTATTTCCCTTGCACAGTTTTGAGTCAGGGGAATATTTTTAAACAAGTTATGAATATTCTCTCTGATCAATACACACTTTCTCATCAGTCATGCTGCTGATGTGGGAATCCACCCTTTGTTTACCCTGAAGGAGCTTTTACACAGCTACGTGGTAGCTCGCTGCTTCCAGTCATTTCAATGAGGGAAGGCAGCAATGGGGAAGCAGTTTTGATCATGGCGGTAGGGGTATAAAGAGTTTGTACCATGAAGCAGGGTTCACCGTTGGCTTTAAAGTTTGATGATTTGTTGATCTATCCATCCACCCTGAACTCCCTGCACAGACTTTGATATTAAAATTCACATTAAAACTATGCACTACTCCATGATATGTGTCTAATATGATAACATCTTGCTATGGTTTAGTACTGAGAAAATTAAGTCTTTATTTTTATTAATGGCAGTGATTTGTTGGTTATGGTTACAGGATTGTTAGGCCACGGATACACAGTTGTTTAGTGCGACCCAAACCGTGGGGTCTGTTCTGTATTTAGACATTATCGTTAAACACTGTCTGCTCTGTGCTGTGAATCCACATTACATCAGCCCTAGCTCTCTCTGCTCTCTTCTGTTTTTCTCCCAAAGATGAGTAAATATCTAATTTGCAGAATTGGTTTCATATGACGCTTTGGCCTCTGTAATATCCGCTTGCCACTTTCATGCATTGTGTTTCATTTATTTTTTCTGGTTAGTGCTTGCTCCTAGCATTAGCAGCCCCCCACCCCCTCAACTCAATGTCCTCAATGTGCACAGAGGTGATACACCTTGTTAGTGAAAAAGCAGCAGCCACATGAATCACTCGCAGGCTTTACTCCTAAATGGAGATGTTGTCATGATGCACAGAGTTCAAGAGAGAAAAAGAGAACAAATCCTCCTAAAGCTTTACACAGATTGCTGTGTTTTCTTATTGGGATTCAATGTTTGCGAATGAAACAGAGAGCAGCAAAGAGAAGCAGTATGACTTTTCACACATAATTCTGGAGGAATAACAGGGCGTTCTTTACTCTGAACCGCAGTTCTTTGTTTGTAAAACTAGAATGCTGAATTTGCATGAACATATATTTGTAAAGAGGTATGAAGAATGCACAATGTTCAATATGCTTCATATGTAATGTAACACATTTTCTTAAAAAAAATGGATATTCTTTTCTACTACGTATTCTCTGTGGCACAAAGCAGACAGCTAAACAACCCCCTTGAATTCAGGGTTTGTTGTCGAAGCATTTTCCTTCGGTGACTCTGCAACCCAATTTTCAGACAGCGTTGTTGTTTCCAGAGAATCAGATGAGGCCTGGAAGAGGAGATTAACACAATTAATTACCATGCTGACTGTGTAGGCATCCTAGCACTTTTCAGCCTTTGTTTTAGCAGGCACATTGGCAAATGGATTGGTTATGTAGAGCAGCAGCCCCCAGGGGAGACACATTCATACCTGAGCGGCCCAGTATAGCCAGTCTCTCACACTGCTGCTGCAGATACTGGGAGCATCAGTGATTCACTTCTTCCATATCCTTCAGTGTGAAGGATAAAATACTTCATAAAACATGAATTTCTATATATTTGTGTCCTTGCAGATGACTAGCCAAACATAGATGACATCACACTGAAGTCAACACACTGAGATATTTCCAGTGAAGTTGTAATAGTCTTTAGTGACGTTTCAGGGATCTGAAATATCAATAGAAAAGGTCAGGGTTTGGTGTCAGGCCTTTAAATGAAAGATGAAATGATGAAATGAAAAATCTTCCAGGATTCACCGTTTCATACAAATATTCAGGCGTAGCGGTTGCAGGTCACCAGTTCGATCCCTTGGAATGGCAGGAAAACTCTGTCCATAAAACTACTGGTGAACTACTAAGTCTTAAAACACTGGAATCACACTAAAAGAAGGTTCTTTAAATGTAGAGAAAAAGTCACCAAAACCCCCCCAAAAGGAGATAGTATGACCTATGTTGTGGAAACAAGCACAATCATGGCTGGTTTAATAAAAGTAACTCTTTTGTTACAATATGCCTACACTTCCACCATTCACTAAAAGCAACATATTCATACAAATCAAATGTCAGTAGTCACACACAAAGTCACTCTGAAATGAGACTGTCCTCCCTGAAAAAAAAAGCCATAAGTTGTTTGTTCAAGCAGCAATTGCGACCCATATTTACATTTATAGTGGCGGCGCCCTCTATTGGCCTTAGTAATCATGGCGGGATCAAAGCAGGAAGCTGAGACTGGGGTTCCTGTGCTGTTTGAAAATAAAAGTAAATGTAAAGTTTTTTTTTTAGTCTACAGAACAAACAAAACTATGTCACATTCGCCGTCACATGCGTAACTGGATGTGAAGTGCACAAATTGGATTGAATGGATTTTAACCCAAACCACAATCTTTTTCTAAACTTAACCAAGTAGTTTTTGTGGCTAAATCCTCTTCTCTGTCATCTGTTTTTAAACATCAAACGACAACAATGGAAATTAACTGAGGACAGTGTTTGTGTGCTGTTGGTTATGACATGGTGATAGGTTTGGTTTGGACACTCCAGATTTGCTTTTATGGCTTGTTGGTGTTCATCCGTTAGACTTTGGTCAGAAGTGCATTATCTTTGTATAGCACAAAAAGGCGGAACCACACAGACGGAGGTGGATAAATAAAGCATCGAGCCAGTGGGACAGTACAGAGCAGCAGCAGGAGTGTGCTGACTGTGAACAAGCTGAAGGATGATTGGTCATTTGTATGAATACGTATGTGAATGATGTTTTTGTTTTTTTTATGAATTCACACTTTTTGTCCTTCAAAACTGACTGTGGAGTAGATAATGCAATAATCTACTCCATACGTTTGCTGCTGTATATGCGTATTATTTCAAAGCTAGCCAAAACAGAAAAAAATATAGTTCACCGTCTGATTATCTTGGCCGATATTGTTATCTCGATAATTACCCTATAAGATTACAGATCAAAGAAACTTCTCTAAAACTTATTTTTTAGTTTAGAAACAGCTGTGAGCCTTTTTCAGAACAATATATGTCCGAGGCAGAAAGAAATAAAAGTACATTAACTTCTAGTGATACATGTTAAAGTAAAGCAATATTAGGATTATATAATTTAAGCAATATAACATTAGCATTTGTATGGCTCTCTCTGCTATAATGATATATGTATGTCTAATTGGCATTTTGTTGTGCCCAGTCCACCTGTGGGATCCCTCATATGTTAACAGTCAGTTGGTGCAATTAAAAAATAAAGTAATAAAAATACTACTGTATACTGTACTAATATATATGTATGCATTTCCTTAAAATCTACCAAATAATGACATAACACCGGCACCATAACTCCCTCAAATTTGATACAACGTAAAAACTTCACAAAAGTGAACAATAAACTACAACAAAAATTGTAAGAATACTTACATTTTGGAAGGGATTGTTTTTTGATGTCTTTGCATGCCTCTGCTCCTCACATTGAAGATACAACACAATGGGATGCTTTTACCATTTGGACACTACAAAAAATGTCAGGCAACCTGAACTCTTCACTTCACCGAACTATGAAGAGGTGTGAGTGTTTTTTGGCGTCTCTACTGAACCAGACAGTCAGTAGAAAAGCTTCAATAGGCAGATGTCTATAAAGATTTTCTGACTTTTTTTGTGTGTGACTTATATCAGAGTGGAAAGTGTACAGATGAAGTTATGAGGCTGAGCTGTCTCTGTGGTTTTAATGAAGAACGCTTACAATGGCACTGTATGGAAATCAACGGGCAAAAGTCTTTTTCCCACAATGTGACAAATGTCTGCTGAAGAAAAATAACCCACAAAAGTCAAAATGTCAACAACCAAAAAAAATCCCCTAAAGACAATGTCTCACAATGATTGTACCACCGCTATGAGAACCTTTTTTTCTTTATTTTCTGGTCACTTCTGTATTAATAAAGTCTTAATGACCTCAGGGCCTATGACATACAGTAACTGACAAATATAATCTTTTCCATCGTCTTTTTACCCCTGTACGTCACCGTATAGCTGACAGATTCTCGTGTTCCAAAGAGCATGTCGATATTACAGCCTCTCTGTAGGAGACTCTAAATGTCACAGTAAAATTTCAGCCATACATCAATACGATCACATAGCTGTTTTCCCTGGTTGGGAGAAAATGGCTATGAGAGAAGAGAGGTTTTCACCTGATAGACAGCGACGACCCGTCACCATCTTGAGAACTGGTAAAGTTAATGCTCCATAACGTTGTCTGTGCTGTGTGCACCACACAGCTGAAAGTGAAGTTTTCTCCAAGCCACCACAGAGACATTTAAAGAGGGCTAAACCTAATAAAGCCTGAGGAGTGAGGACTGCCATCGCTCAGCCGCAGAGTATTTCATTACCATAGGATGCTTTATCTGCCCTCGGCATCACTCACACGCATGTGAACCAAACTTGCCAGCGCGCACATAATCATAAGAATGGAGGTAAATATTCAAAGGACAGGAGAGGGAAAGCCTTTTATTGACACCTCAAGTCTTTCTTGGAAATTATTATTTAAAGATAGAAATGAATCAAAAACGCTTTGACATTTAGCTTTGCAGGCTTTTTTTTAATTTGTCTGAATAATGGCTTCCGAAAGTTCTAGATGATTTGGACCAAATGGAAGCGCACTTCTGATTGGAGTTGGATGAAAACTGGGCTTTCATCAAATAAAAAAAGTTGGATACAAGCTTCTCTCATCGGAGTTAAACTTAAAAAGTTTACAAAGTTGACATTTTTTCACCTCTGACATTAATCATCCATCAACATGACAACTTCATCTCCTATTTTGCATAACAAGCTTTTATTCACTTTTTTTTGTTTACTTTTCAAAGCTTTCTAGGAGATGATGACGCCTCAGGATTCACCTGATGAGTCTTGTCGTGATGTTCTCTCCTCCTCTGCTCCTAACGCTGGCAGACTCAGTCCTGGGAATTTCTGGGAAGGCAGCCTCTTCCTTTGCCCATTGATTTCCTGTAGCAGCTTGTGGGCTAATTGCTCTTATCAAAATCATGACCTGCTTAATGATGGCCGCCTTTAATCGCCTGCACCCTCGCCAGCAGCTACTGACATTTAGTACAACTGATTAATGCAAAGACAAGAGGGCATCTGCTCCGCTTGGCTATGATGGCAGCTTTCGTTATTTAACACAGCCAGGCGAGGCCTCAGAAAGGGGGGGAGAGTTGGCAGTGATATCTCACTATCAGAGAGGCTGGGCTAAAGCATTGGAGATGCTCAATTACATTAAAACAATTAAAAGCTTGTTGGTTTGAGAGGACGGTAATGTGGGAAGCCATGAGAAAACTGTGTTGGGTCTTTGATCTGATTATCTTGCAACATTGCATGCAAGCTTTTATCCACTTTGAGTTACAAGTGTAACCAGTGGCGCTGGCAACCGTAACCCTGTACGCACCGTGCGCACATATTTTGTTTATGTTTCTCTGTTGTTGTTGTTACTGGGGTTGGATTTTACCAGGGAGTGAAAGCGCTGGTTTCTGGGAAACATTGTGATACATCTGTAAGTTTTCTTGCCACTGTTTTGAGTGGTTTATTAAACCTCTTAATGTGAGAACTTTACTCTTGTCTCCGACTCGTAGAACCTTACAGTGAGGATGTGTATACAGAACTGTGAATAAATGGATCGCCAAATCCAAAGTTACACAGCGCACTGGACATTTGTTTATTTTGTCCCGGCATCCATCTTCCTATTGGCTGTTCTACATGGCTGTCGGGCTTAGGTAGGTGGGGCTGACCTGGTCACAAGGCCACTGCTAGTTTACAAGAGAAGATTGAGAGCAGCTGGCGAGAGACTGAGATGAGAGTTTGAGGCAGACGGAGGTTTCGCTGTGTGTCGCGGCAGAGAACGGTCGCAATCCCCTTTTTCACATTAAGTTGTGTTAATGTTATTGTCCGCGTCATTAAATGTTTACAAATGAACTGTCAACAGAGTATTATTGCTAACCAGTGTCGGACCAAGGAGTGAGCTGATCGAGTGACGGATCGAAGCAGTGCCAGAGCAGCGAGGACAGGTAGGCCTTTTCACCTTACCTGTAGCCTGGCCTGGCCTGTATTGCTAGCATCAAGTTTTCCCAGGGTTGTGGTTTATGCCGTGACAATTTATAGCCCAGAAAACACGTCCAAAACAAGTTCACGTGTTCGCCCCTCAGTTGCTTATTTAGATAGTCCTTTTGTCTTGTAAAAGTGTAACATACTGTTTGAAGATATGAACAATAAAACATAGATCTAACCTGTGTGTTGCTTGTGCTTGTATTTTCCTCTAAACAGGATGCTCAGAATGAATCATTAACAAGGAGACTGCTGTTTGTTTCCCATTTCTAACCGACAGTCATCCTTGGTTTTATTAAAGCATGACGGCGATTGTTCCCTGTACTTAACCATGTGTTTATTAATGTAACCATGACGATGGACGTCCCCCAACCATAACCCTTATTTTAACCCAAACCATTAACTTGGATGAAACAGAGAAACGGTGTCCTGCTGATAGGACCATCAGATAAGAAAATGCTTCTGTGTCCTTCTAGAGGGCATGTACAAACAATGTATTGTGACATTTAATTTGGAGGACTTGTTGTGAAGGACAGTCAGTTCAAGACTCACTTACAGTTTCCTGTTAGGATCCAGAGTTGCTAACACTTGCATCTCAAAACTCTTTGTAACCACAGTTTGTGGCATCATGGAGGTCCAGTGGAAAACCAGCTGTACACAAACAGAAAGCAGATAACTACTGCCTATAAAAACTGTGCAAATTACAGTGAGATGCCAGGGACAAATAGTTGAAGTGGAACTAATAATTCAACTGAAAGTGAAAATTCATTTGAAGTACGTTAGGCTACATTCAGACTGCAGGCAAAAGTGGCCCAAATCTGATTTTTTTTGGGGGTCAAGTGACTAGGTCAGACTTGACAAGACTTGTGAACACTCAAATCTTGCCCAGATCTGATTTTTTCAAATCAGATTTAGACCACTTCCATATGTGGTCCTGAATCAGACCCAGGTCTGATTTTTTTAATGCGGCCGCAGTGTGAACAACCAAGGAGGATTTGATGCGACTTTTACGTCAATCTACATCACATCTACAACATTTGTCACAATTATGCACCGGCATGAGTTAGCCCTAGACACAGACAGTAAAATTAAAAACTTGACTAGGCCTACAAAATGGAGAACAGTGATGGAGCAAGTCAATGGAGGGAGAGTGAGGTGTTAGACTTAATTATTGTATGGGGAGATACTTCAATTCAATCAAAACTAGAAGGATCATACCGTAACTGCTCCGTTTTTGAAAAAATTATGTTTAGGGTTAGGCCAAAATAGCCAATTTGGCTGTCTTTCTCTTCATTTTTCTCCACCTCAGCACCTGCTCATTAATGTTACGGCTGCCATTACACAAACATTTTGAAATAAAAGCGAAAATGCTTACTTCCTCCATAACCTCCCTAACTTTAGTGCAACAGCGTGCTGCGTCTGATGTCATTGTTATTGCTCTTTTGCGCATGCGGGTAAGTTCGAAACCGCAAACAGTTCACACTGGAATCTGATATAGGCCACATTTTAAAAGATAATGTGAACAGCAAAACAAAAAATCAGATCTGACAAAAAATCTGAATTAAGCATTAAGACTTGCAGTGTGAACGTAGCCTAGTTGTAAGTTGTTTTGTGTTACTGTAACAGTTTTTTAGACCTTTTCATGTCCTCTGATTGGAGCTTCTGAAAGTGAAAAAAGCTATCCAGCACCAACATGTTCGACTCAGATAACAAAAAAGTTGCAAATAAGATGTGTTCTCACAAAATAGTGATAGTTAACATGCTGGGAAGCTTCGATTATCTGAACACAAAATCAAGAGTGGTGAAAGACTTATTCAGATCCTTTACTTGGCTAAAAACTAGCAACCAATTTCCCTTAGCTGCAGTTCCATTTATCTCTACAAAGCTATATATTTTTAGTGCATTGGTAATACTTTATAATAAGTATACACAATTACCATTGACACGCCACAATCAGGTGGCCAGACACACTTCTCCAATGATACAGTACTGTAATGTTGCTTTGATGATGTGTAAATAAGAGACTGTTGCTAACATGTTTGCCATATCAAATGAAAAGGTGATAGTCTAATATGCAAATGTTATGTTCGCAACTTGTTTCCACTGCTTTCAAATGACCAAAAAAAATCTCTTCAGTGGAGTAAAAAGTACAATATTTCCCTCTGAAATGTAGTGAAGTAGAAGCATAAAGTATTACAAAAGTATCAAGTTTTACAAAATGGAAATAAAGTACAAGTACAAGTTTTTAAGTACTTCAGTTAATGTAGGCTAAATGTTAATAAAACCGCTTTAGCCATTCAGCTTACTGCAAGAGCAGCACAGAAATAAAGCATATCTTCTCAGTTCTTTTCAGACAGCAAAGTGGAAAGTTTATAAATGTTTCCTTTAAGCTGAAAACCTTGGTGTACCTGCTGCACTTCATCTATACTTCTATTCTAATCCTTCTCCTCCTTATTGGTATTCTTGAAATGGAGGTTCAGCTTGCAAAGTGAAAGTGCATATTGGATGAATATTCAATACACTACTTCACTGAAGAGTCATGAAAGTATAACAGCACTAATAAAATAAGACAAAAAGAACACTGCAGAATAAAATAAAATAAAACATTTGAAGAATTAAAGCCAGGAAAATACTGATGGAAAAAGAAATATATATATATATATATATATATACAGTCAGGTCCATAAATATTGGGACATCGACACAATTCTAATCTTTTTGGCTCTATACACCACCACAATGGATTTTAAATGAAACGAACAAGATGTGCTTTAACTGCAGACTTTCAGCTTTAATTTGAGGGTATTTGCATCCAAATCAGGTGAACGGTGTAGGAATTACAACAGTTTGTATATGTGCCTCCCACTTTTTAAGGGACCAAAAGTAATGGGACAATTGGCTGCTCAGCTTTTCCATGGCCAGGTGTGTGTTATTCCCTCATTATCCCATTAACAAGGAGCAGATAAAAGGTCCAGAGTTCATTTCAAGTGTGCTATTTGCATTTGGAATCTGTTGCTGTCAACTCTCAATATGAGATCCAAAGAGCTGTCACTATCAGTGAAGCAAGCCATCATTAGGCTGAAAAAACAAAACAAACCCATCAGAGAGATAGCAAAAACATTAGGTGTGGCTAAATCAACTGTTTGGAACATTCTTAAAAAGAAAGAACGCACCGGTGAGCTCAGCAACACCAAAAGACCCGGAAGACCACGGAAAACAACTGTGGTGGATGACCGAAGAATTCTTTCCCTGGTGAAGAAAACACCCTTCACAACAGTTGGCCAGATCAAGAACACTCTCCAGGAGGTAGGTGTATGTGTGTCAAAGTCAACAATCAAGAGAAGACTTCACCAGAGTGAATACAGAGGGTTCACCACAAGATGTAAACCATTGGTGAGCCTCAAAAACAGGAAGGCCAGATTAGAGTTTGCCAAACAACATCTAAAAAAGCCTTCACAGTTCTGGAACAACATCCTATGGACAGATGAGACCAAGATCAACTTGTACCAGAGTGATGGGAAGAGAAGAGTATGGAGAAGGAAAGGAACTGCTCATGATCCAAAGCATACCACCTCATCAGTGAAGCATAGTGGTGGTAGTGTCATGGCGTGGGCATGTATGGCTGCCAATGGAACTGGTTCTCTTGTATTTATTGATGATGTGACTGCTGACAAAAGCAGCAGGATGAATTCTGAAGTGTTTCAGGCAATATTATCTGCTCATATTCAGCCAAATGCTTCAGAACTCATTGGACGGCACTTCACAGTGCAGATGGACAATGACCCGAAGCATACTGCAAAAGCAACCAAAGAGTTTTTTAAGGGAAAGAAGTGGAATGTTATGCAATGGCCAAGTCAATCACCTGACCTGAATCCGATTGAGCATGCATTTCACTTGCTGAAGACAAAACTGAAGGGAAAATGCCCCAAGAACAAGCAGGAACTGAAGACAGTTGCAGTAGAGGCCTGGCAGAGCATCACCAGGGATGAAACCCAGCGTCTGGTGATGTCTATGCGTTCCAGACTTCAGGCTGTAATTGACTGCAAAGGATTTGCAACCAAGTATTAAAAAGTGAAAGTTTGATTTATGATTGTTAATCTGTCCCATTACTTTTGGTCCCTTAAAAAGTGGCAGGCACATATACAAACTGTTGTAATTCCTACACCGTTCACCTGATTTGGATGTAAATACCCTCAAATTAAAGCTGACAGTCTGCAGTTAAAGCACATCTTGTTCGTTTCATTTCCAATCCATTGTGGTGGTGTATAGAGCCAAAAAGATTAGAATTGTGTCGATGTCCCAATATTTATGGACTTGACTGTATATATATATATATATATATACATATATGAAATATATAATTTAGCTGCAGAAATAACTTACGGGACATAAGAGGGAAAAAGATGAGTGGACCAATGAAACCCCCCCCCCACACACACACACACACACACACACACACACACACAAGCTTACTATTACTGTTAGTGGGGCTCAGTCAGTTACCTTTGTTTTATGACGGACAGACCTTCCTCTGAGTAAACACTCAGAGGACTCTCTCTCTAATCAAATATCACCACGGGTCTCGTCGGCAGAAGATGCCTTCACGCTACCTAAAACTGCCTTGTCCACTCATGTTTATTTGCTTTTTGTTTACAACTACTGTAATTCCCAGAGTTTCTGCCTGTTCCTTATCGTTAGGGCTGTAGTTTTTAACCCTCTAATGTCTGGGTCCACAAGGCTGCAAATATTTTTCCACGCAGCAGATTTAGCTCGGTGAGTGTACTGTTTGTGAATGTTCCTGTTTGTATTGCATCTCTCCAGCGTTATATCAGAATAATAAGTTCATCATCCCCCTGCGAAATAACAGTGTAATTGGAGTATGGATGCAGCACCTCTGGGAGGTCCCTGAAATTACGCACAAGGTCCCTGCAATTGAATCCCCCTCTGGTAATACTATAATTTCTGTCCACCATAACATAGCAGCAATAATGTGCCAGCTGCCGTACATACAGTGTGATTGTGAGAAGGGACTCCAAAAGTCACAGGCAGTTTGGCTCTTATCTACCGGCAGCAGTCACATCCCTCTGACTTGTGTCTGGCTTGTTGTTTTCATATTTCTGCAACAAGTTCCCACTTAGTCAAATGGTCACTGGGGAGGAGAGGTCACCAGATGTAAGGAGGAAAAGAAGAAGAGAATATGAAATGACAGGAGAGGAATGGGGGAGGAAAAATAAGTAAATGGGAGGAAATGAAAAGAGAGGAGAGGAGGAAATGAAAGAAAAGGAGAAAGGAGCCAGAAAGTAAGAGACAAGGTAAGGAAGGGGAACGAGAAAAGATGAGGAAGAGGAGAGGACAAAGGAAAAAAAAGAGAAAACATACGGAAAGGAAACAGCAGAGAGGAGAGGTGAGAAGTAAAGGAAACAAGATTAAAGACAAGAAAAGGAAACAGGGTAGCGGAAATGAAAATGGATGTAGGAAAAGAGGACAAGAGAGGAGAAAGGAGAGAAGGCAAAAAGGGAAGGGAAATCCGGCAGGAGAGGAGAGGAGGTGAAGAGACGAGAAAGAAAAGAAAATGAGGAGAGGAGAAGAGAGGAGGCTTACAGAAGAGGAGAAGAGGAAAGGAGGAGAGGAACAGTGAGGTGGGGAGGACAGGAGAGGGGGAGGATGAGAGGAAGAGGAGAGGAGAAGGAGGAGCGGGGGTTGGGCAGTTACAGAATAAGCTGAGCTGTTTATCATTTTATTCCCCCAGGACGTTTAAAAGCCTGTGAGAACTGACTACTGTGGAGAACTACACACACACACACACACACGCTCACGCACACACGCACGCACACACACACACACACACACACACACACACACATGCTCACGCACACACACACACACACACACACACACACACACAGTCTTAAGGAGCCAGCCACCGTCATAACTTAGCAGGGCGCGTGTTAAGGACTTGCCACTGCTCTGTCAAAATCCATTTCGACAGCAGAGATATTGAAAAAAATATGCTCATCATTATCAAGGTGTTAAGTCATAAGAAATAGATTTTTCTAGCTGTCAGGACGTTAATGATGAATAACGATGACTGATGGCCAGAATGTAAACATCCGCTCGCTGAACTTGATCAGCTTCTCAAGAGCTTGGCAAACTTGTGAGATGTTTTATGAAATGGGAACAAAGGTTGTGAACTGTTTTCCCATGTAGGCTATCTGTAATACGAGAGCATGCATTTTGAGCGCATTTCATGTAATTCAAGATTAATGCCAAACCATGTGCTGAGAGCCCTTCTTTGATGTGTTTCTATGCCTCCCGTATGTTTGGGAGATTGATGTCTGTATTTCCATCAGATAACTCCCCCACGGCCTGAGTAATTCCCCCAGAAACAAACAAGAACCCGAAAAACGTGACGAGGAGTAGGAGAGAGTGAGCGACCACGCCAGATGTGGTCCTCCCTGAAGCTCGACTCCCACTTTCTTTTTTCCCGGCTCCAACGATGTTTAGCTTTTTCATGCACATTCGAAACACAAATGATTATCCCATCAGTATTCACAGACAGGCCCTCTCCCCGCTGTTACCTCTACCTCTCTGCTGCCCATGCATAGCTGTTTCACTTTTTCAGCCCACTTCCATCTCCCCCGCCAAAAAGCTGGATAAATTAAAGAATTAAAGGAGACATAAATTAAAGCAGATGTTCCACATGAAATCTGTGCGTGTATTTGTTGGGTATTTTTTATTTTATTTAGTTTCCTCAATATATATATATCCACATGGGATAGGAAGAGCAAATGGAGAAGTTTAAGGGGAAATACAGTGTGGAGCTTTCAGGGCAGATCTGGAAAGCAGAATCTTCTCTTTGTCTTACTACTAAAACCAAAGTGTGTGATAGTAGACACACACACACACACACACACACACACATAGAAATTAAATAAATGCACGGATGGATGCACAAACATAAACCGAACACTTATGTATTAATACAGTGCCCAGTGAAACTGAGAGCTGAACGTAATGTGGCTCCCCGCAGACTTGCTCAGAGAGCCATTTAAAGGCTGACCTTTGTTGGGAAAAGGACGCTATGAATTCATTGGCTTTGTTTAAAAGTGTTTCTGCTGAACGCAACCGAGCAATGGAGAATCGCTCAGATGTGGCTGTGTGAACGGTTTTGTGTGAGCTTAGAAGACTAATTTTTTACACAGTAAAATGCAGTCTAATGTGCTGCAACAAGCCTGTGTTATTGATTAATTTGAAGGAACAATGCAGACACGGTAGCAAAGTCCAGCCGTAGCCACCACTTTTCCCTTGATCCAACAAAGGAATATTTGTCTCCCACCTGATTTCTCTTAAGCAATTATGTTTCATGTTTCGCAGTTCAAATATTTACAAATGCACACTCTCAGGGGAGCATTAAACTCAATTTGTAGGTAAGCGTTCTCTGGGAGAGGCCATGCAGAGTATAATAAAAGAGTTTTTCTGTTTAACTTTAACAACACACAGCATGGGACACTCTGATTTTATGCAGAGGGAAATGAATGAAAGCAAAGGGAGAAAGCACAGATTTGCTGGCGCTCTGTTTTGACATATTGTAATATGCAGCTGTTTTTGTAATGACTTGTTCAATTGTGCACAATGTCCCAGGGTTTCCTAACCCATTTTCTCCCAGCCACGCCACTGTTTAATGTACACATGATGATTTCCTCAGAACGTTCCAGAGAGAATACCGGTGGTTTTCTTCCATTTGTGTTTGCCAGCCACATAACCCAATCGACCCATAAAAATGGGCTATCATGTCCATTTTCCATGCCTGGGCCTCAGACTAATTTACCACTGGCATTGATATGAAAGATAAGCCTTTTGTCTCAGGGAAATGGGATTATTCTCATTGATGGGAAGAGGTAGAATCACATCAGCTTTGACAAAAAGGGCACTGCTACATGAGAAAATGAGTCAGAATATAGTTTGGAGGCAGCAATATATAAAGTAGTCAGCTGAGCAGAGCTTCAGGTTTTAACAACTTGTCAATAGGGCGGAAAGCTTTAGCATATAGATGAGATGGACTTTGTGTTCCCGCCAAAGTGTCTGGTGTCACTTCACTCTTTCTGAATTTCTCTGTCTCTTTCACCCACTCTTTCTCAGACACACACACACACACACACACACACACACACACACACACACACACACCTGCTGCTTGTAAACCCTTGGCTCTACACCATTTGAATTCATACTTACTGGCACACCCCTCAAACATTTTCCACAATACTGATAATTACCTATAATGCATTTCTTTTCTGTGATTTGCAGGCATTTTGAATAATTCATTTTTACAAGGTGCTGACGTGACTTCTATTGTGCTTGTAAAATGAAATGAAATGACATGTTGAATTGTTTCCACAAGTGCGTTTACAATGTACATAATTACATTCACATATAATGTGCAGACTGACAGGCGAGTGTCACTCAAATTAGGATTACAGACACAGCTGTAGACCAGAAAAACGTGACGCTGCTGTTTGTTAGATGGAAGTAAGAACAAGTTAAACAAACCACAGAAACTAGGCAACTACAAATTTACTGATACCTGAGACTTTAAAATACAGTTTCTCTATAGTCTTTTGCATGACCACACTTGCTGAGACAAACTGAATAGGATACTTAATTTACCTAATTTTGTCATTCTGCTTCTTTACTTTGTAATTCTACTACTACTACTGCTACTACTACTTTTTTTATCATTGATTTTTTTTATCGCAACATCATCATTTTACAACTCAAATCTGTATAGAATACAGGTTGCAAAAAACATTTTGATTTATCCTATCCCTCTATCCTTAGCCCTTACACTACCCGCATCCCTCCCTCCACCTACTTCCTTATCCCCCCATGCTCCCCTTTTCCCCCCTTCCCTCCACCAACCACCATAATAATAATATCCACTCAAGGATATCATTCTTTTCTAGTCAGAAGATCTTTTAACTTAGATATCAAATCTGTCCAAATTGAAATCATATTTGGTTGTGCATCGTTGACTCGCGCTGAAAATAGTTCCAGGTAAGAAATGTCCAAAAAACTCCGAAGCCAGTAAGTACTTGAAATATCATGAGGAGGTTTCCAACATTGGACTACAATCTTCTTGGCTGCAGTCAAGCCTGTTAGCCAGACTTTCGAAGAAAGGTGAGAGTCATCATTTAGAAGATGTACAGTATGGTTCCATTGGTAATCATACCCATATTAACTAATTTATTACTATTATCTAACTATTATCAAATAGTCCTGGACACTCCTATACAACATGTAAAAAATGCCAATGGTTCAGGTGGGGCAAAATGAACAATATGGGTCAGGGATTAATCCCATTTTATGTCTAATTGTTGTTGTTAGGTATGCTCTATGACAAAATGTATATACTGATGGTTTGGTGTTTTTGAAGCACCCATTACATTATTAGTGCTACTATTTTTGATGAATTTGATGAATGAATGTGATGACCACAGTATTGTATTACTAAGGGGTCCCAGTAGAAATGCACTCTGACTCCGGGAATAAATCACAATACATTGAGCCAGTGGGAATGGGACATTTAAATCTATGGTGTAACATTTACAACCTCAGCTCGAACAGCTCACAATGAACGAGAAAAGTAATTGAACAAAACACATCCTATTGTTGTTGTTGCTATGGCAACTTTTTTTTCTGCTGAACTTGTTCTGTTTTTATGCTTCTTTAAAGCTGTACAAGGTACGTTGTGGATGCCATTAAATCTTTAATCTTAAAGGCTCTGAAAACGTCTTCTCTGTGATTTTATGGCAAAGATGTTCTGCCAAAGTGAGAGAGCAGTGTTGATTATTTCACGTGAGATTTCTGTGTTTGTGGTTTTTTTCTCTGTGCTGTTCTCACTGCTTTGACGTAAGTGGGCCTCAGTGGGAACAATGTGATGTCATCACTACATACATGCACCAATCCGAGTTTAGCTGCATTTCAATCAGAATCTGATGATAGTTGTGTTTCCAGGCCACTGTCACTGCAATCTCATCAAACCACACACACACACACACACACACACACATAAACACACACACACACACACACACACACACACACACACACACACACACACACACACACACATACACACACACACACACACACACACACACACACACACACACACACACACACACACAGAGTTCTGATGAAGCATATTAGCTTTGTTTTTAAGTAATGTTTTTATAAATAACACTTGTCTTGTGTTTAACTTTAATAGCTTATTTAAGCATGCCTATCTAATGTTATAGAGAATACTGAAACTGACATATCACCCTGTATTGTCTTAAATACATCCCCTTCACAAATTAAAAAAATATGTGAGTACTAGCTCACAAGTAGTAGCAATAGTATTACTACCAGTGTGAGGGGTATAGAGGACAGAAGTACTGGACTTTCTCTGGAAAAAAAAAAAAAAAAACTTCTGTTGCGATAAACACTATAAAATGGGACCAGGATTGACTGACAGCGTATTAAGGTGACTGTACATGTAGTTTACTAACTCAAAAAAGTGAGTTTAGATTAAAGTTACTCTTTCAGTTTTGAAACCAAGTTTTAATCAGTTTTAAAAGTCTGCCTGCAACAAAACAATACAATCCAGCATGATGATCTGAAGCCCAGTATATTTGTCCTACTTATCAAAATAAAATGCTGGTGTTGTTTACAGACATTTCTCTGATCACATATCATCTCTACAGCAGTGCGTGAGCTGAACGTACTAAGAGATCTTTAGCATGTTGCATCTGTTTGGTAAAAAACACCACCAGCAGTCAGGTTGTACCTATAATGTGTGCAGTCTACTGCCAACACCTCACAGGATTTCATGGGAACTGAAGTTCACATTTTTTGGTTGCCTGCCCTTTAGATCCACTAATGTATGAGGTTGCCTAGAATGGCTTTAAAGGTACATTTGGTGACTGTTTCATAGTTAAAGATTAACTTAGATATTATTAGCAGTGTGTTTGACTCCTAAAGGTTGTAAGGAGGCATAAAACACATTAGCATAGCATGTTCTGATCTATTGTGGTTGGAGTGGTGCACAAGGAATGATGCATTTCTGTTACAGTAATCAATGAACAAAAATGATAAAGGACAATGTTACCACAAGGCTCTATTCAAAGAAACCTGCAATCATCAGACAACACCAGCTTATACAGTAATGCATCAAAGTGCAAAAAATGCAGTTGTGACCTGGCCTTCTGTCCATGGTGCCACAATTGTGCAGAGTTCTCACCTAAAGCTTTGAAACAAAATGAATTTGTCTATCCACGTTGCCTTAGCAATATTTACTTGATTATGAGCGCCGTGGTTTGCACTTCAGGGCCACCGTACTAAAAATCACATTATCAAATCACAGTCACACAGCACACACTGACACACAATCATTTTTGTACAATTGTAAATATATTTTACATTTACACAAACTGAAACGGTTCAATTGGCATTAGAGAAACAGAGCTGCAGTATGAACTATTCAACGACAAACGTCAAAACAAACACTTGACAAATTCATGACAAACACAACAAGCTGCTATCCACCAACCAGCTGCTTTCATTAAGTCACCATCATTAGGGGCTTCGACGATGAAACAGCAGAGTGCTCAGGTATAATCTCCTTCAAACGCCCACCGGCCTGTCCATCAGAACACACTAGACAGTCATTACAGACACTACAGCAACCCACTTCAACTGCCCTCGCTGCGTCACACTGACTTTGCTGTTCCCGTGTCACCAAACAGATATTCTTCTCTGCTGTCCGTCACTCGTGGAGAGACAAGGGAGTTCAAGCAAAGAGCCTGAATCATGGAGAGCTCAACTCTTTGGCGCTTTTGTCTGCAATAATTGCAGAGCTGCACAATGTGCCAGGAGCTGGAAATGTGCTGGTTGTTTTTTTAATCTTCCACCTCTGTTAAACTTTCTGTTTCGTAATACTCTCTTAACCATCGTTGTGCCAGAACACCAGTAGGACATTAAAGCAGGATGACTCATAATCAGTGGTGGGAGAAGTACTCAGAAGTAGGCTACTTTGTTACAAATAAGTCTTGTATTCAAGTATTACCATGAAAATATACTTAAAGTACCAAATGTAAAAGTACTCATTATGCAGAATGGCCTATTTCAGAATAATATAGCCTATATTATATCACTGAATTATAATTATTGATGCTTTAAAGTGTATGCATCAATAACGTTGCAGCTAGTAAAGGTGGGGCTAATTTCAATTACTTTAATACTGGTAACTTAATCTATAAAAATCAACCCTGTCTCCTAAAAATGACCCCATTTTTTAATCCCATACAACTAAACTGCATTGTCAATAACGTTTAGAATGCTATATGCATATATATATATATATAATCATATACATATGATTTTAGAACGTTAACTTGAAGACCAAAATAAAGATAAATTCAATAATTGATTTAGCGTTTGTCATTTATCAAGCAAAAATGTTTGTTATGCAGGGCATTGGAACATCAAACCCTACGCTGTCTCCTTTCTTCAGCCACAGCGAATTACCTCGCAGGTCTAATAATCATGTCGCATAATGCCGTGTGGTCTCTGTGAACGATGGGAGCTCATTGCTCTCGATCATAATGAGCTTCTGGGAAATAGATTTGTCTAGACAAATTATTTCCCAGGGAAATATCCACTGCCCAGCGTTGTTTTATGTCTCCAATCAGACCCTGATGCCTGACGGCTAATCAGTCGTTAATGAGACTGGGACTCTATTTTAAATGATACCTCTGAAACACTTGCTAGACTAAGGAGCTGACAGCCAACTATAAGCCGACTGTCAGAAAATATGATCCCACTTGAATATGTTCTTGAATGGTGTAAAGACCCCTTGTGAAATTGCTGCATTGAAGACAAGCAAATAAAAGTAGGGGAAAACAAGAGTGAGTCATCAATAACACTGTGAATAATCATGTATACTGCAGCCACCTCGAATAGGCGGATGTCACACTAAAAAAATAAAATAAAAAAGATGTGCAGGTTGTTGCATGTGGGTGTCTCAGTCAATACTCATCGTCATCATGACCTCTTCACCCCGGCCACCTACAGTACAATTGCACAAAGCAGGCACACCCATCCTCCCACATCTATACACACACGCATGCACGCACACACACACACACACACACACACACACACACACACACACACACACAGACTGTCACCTCAAAAGTGAGGCAGCCAAGTCAAATGCAACTGCATCCCCCCACAATGCTCACATCATCCTGCTACAAATGATTGTTTGTCCTGTATAGTTTTTGTGCCTGCTGACATTTTGTCCCTGTCTCTTTGAATGGTAGCTGCACTTAGCCACCATGGTTAGCCTTTTGGAGACAAATGTGCACTCTAACCTGATGTTCCATACCCCGATTCCCAGAGGCAAAGTGTGTGTGTGTGTGTGTGTGTGTGTGTGTGTGTGGGGGGGGGGGGGCTTGTTTAACTACATTTGTGGGGTTCAAAAACCGGGAGTCCAGTATACTTGTGGGGTCCTGACAGCTTTGTGGGGCCAAAATGCTGGACCCCACAAGTTTAAAGGGCTGTTTGAGGGTTAAGACTTGGTTGTAGGATTAGGGTTAGAATTAGGTTATGGTAAGGGTGAGGGTAAGGGTTAAGGTCAGGCATTTAGTTGTGATGGTTAAGGTTAGGGTAAGGGGCTAGGGAATGTATTATGTCAATGATGGGTCCCCACAAAGATAGTGCCACAAACCTGTCTGTGTGTGTGTGTGTGTGTGTGTGTGTGTGTGTGTGTGTGTGTGTGTGTGTGTGTGTGTGAGAGAGGCGTATAGTCTCACAGCTCCTGACCCTTGATGGATGGCCTGAAGCAAAGAGCTCATGTAGTTGTCATGGCAGCCACAAACCAACCTAACAGGACTGTGCTCTGAGACGCTTTGGTCAGGACGGCCCCACACACACATATACACACACACACACACACACACACACACACACACACACACACACACACACACACACACACACACACACACACACACACACACACACACACACACACACACACACTCACACTTTTTCAAATATGGTGATGTCTCTCTCCAGGCAGGTTTGACCGAGAGATGGACATTGGAATCCCTGATTCGACCGGCAGACTAGAGATAATGCAGATCCACATCAAAAACATGAAACTGGCTGGCAACATCAACCTGGAGACACTGTGTGTGTGTGTGTGTGTGTGTGTGTGTGTGTGTGTGTGTGTGTGTGTAATGTGTAATGTGTGGAGAGGAATCTGCTGACTTTAAAAGCTGGCTTCTTCCAATTACCTGTCGGCTAGCACATCCGCCTAATGATATCACTGCTGCTCGTTGATGTGTGAGGTACTGAGAGGAAAATGAGGGCAAGGCGAGACAAACACACATATTTATCACTAAAAGTCCACTGACAAACCCTCGGTGCTGCTTCACATTTTCAAGGATAGGTTCACATTTTTTACTTTTTTTTTATACTCACATGCCCTTATGTACATTAGTTTAATTGTTCCTCCTGTTTATACTAACCTTGATGAGATCACTCTGTAGCTCAATTCCAATGTAAGTGATGGGGAGCAAAATTCACAGTCCACGTTCTGTGCAAAAATGCATTCAAAAGTCATTCAAAATGATGCTTCGACAGTCTGAGTAAGCCCAAGGTGATCTCACTGGAATATGTATAAATAGCACTTTTAAGGACATTTTGGGTTTCAAAAAGTTCAGTTTTTCACATGTCATTTAACACACCACGTGACACGTGAAAAGCAAAAATGTTGTAGTGATAACCTGCTAAATGTATGAAATTTGTTTGTTTTTTATGACATTTGCTGATACACCTTGGCTAGTGACTCGCATCCACAGTTGTGAAATTCCCTCTTTGCACTACTATCTCTGTGCCACAGCTTAGCAAGGAAACACTGTCTGTGGAAGAGGAAAAGACTGTCACTTTGGAATAGATCGGTACAGCAAGAAGCCTAAAATTAGCTTTATTAGTTAGAGCACGCCTATGTGAATTGGGGCAAAGGGGGGGGGGCAAGTGGCAATTGCTTGATCATGGTAAATGCAAGGTAACTAGTAGTACAAGTATTGAAGAGTCATAAAATCAGCAAACTGAGTCAGAGTTACTGAGCAAGAATCCACCTTATGTTTAACATTAGCTTTTATTTTTCTATGTATTCAACTTTTTATTTGTAGGAGGAAGAATGTATTATTTCTTTCAAAAGTTGGATAGTCTTGCCTTAAGTTTTTGCACAGAAGAACTGTCGATTTTGTTCCCCATCTCTTAGATTGGAGTTGCAGATTTTTTCACTGTAACGGAAAGGAAGCAGGATTACAGCGATCAGGAACTCTTTAATGGCCATGTGAGTATTTTGATATGACATACTTGAAAAAATGTCAACCCATCCTTTCATTTCAAACAAATGGCACCTTTGTCAGTGTCAGAAAAGATGTAAAGGCATTTACTGTAAATTAATTCTTAAATTCTTCTCAAGTTTTCTGAAATGGTCTCTCTTTTTTAAATGGGGATGTTTCACGAATGAACATTAATCAGACACCTTTCCTCTCTATTCAAACTGGCTTCTAATATTTGGAGCACGTAATTTAGGATTTTCTTTTGCCAACATCAACTGAAAGTCAAGCATGTCTGTCCAGTGGGAGCTCACCCTATGTGTTTATATGCACTGAAAACACACACATGCACATTCTCACGCATACTCCCTCTTTCTCACAGACTGAAACACTTACGCATTTTGTAAATGAGAGAGATAGAGCGCGAGAGAGAGAGAGAGAGAGAGAGCAGAAATACTCAAGTAGCTATCTCAAAATTGTAGTTGGCTACAGTACTTGAGTAAATGTAATACATTCCACCACTGTCAACATAAATACATCAAACTGTTTTCTCAACTCTAGCCAATACATGTTTAATGATATAAGTGTTTCTACTCAATACTAAGACTAATTACTACTACTGGAGTAGTTGACAACAGTGTTTGAGGTACACATTACATTTTTTTATTATTTTATTATTATTTTATTTATTAAGGCATGTACTTTGACTGTAAATAAGGTGCCAGAGTGCATAAAAAACATCAAAAAAGAGCTTGTTTATAAAAAAAAAATCTTGAGGGAGGATCCCACTTGACCCCCTTACAGAAATCTGGGCTAAGCCCACAATGTCTCCATATCCTAGAAATGTCTCTGACAAGCACCATCCAGGCTGTGTTGGATGAGGTGCTGGATATACTGTCAGAGACTCCCAGAAGAACCACTTAGCTTTCTGAGGAGAGTGCTGTTCACCTGCCTACCTGACTGTCAAAAGGAATGCATTTAATTACAGTCCATCCACTGGGAAACATTATATTCTCTGTATTCACTGCACAGCTGATAGTCACTCTTTTGTTATATTCATCCATTCTCCTAGACTTGAGCAGAGCAGAGTAAAGAGAGAGAGAGAGAGAGAGAGAGAGAGAGAAAGAGAGCAGTCAATTGGGTTCTGGTCTGACAGGATCCATGTCTACACTTATGACGCAGACCGTGGTAACACAAAGAAGCAAATTAACCGTTACTTCTCTACTTCCTGTACCACGCATTACAACTGTGCAACTGTGCTTATTATTTACAAATGATTCATTAAATGCCTCAGAAAGCCTAAGAAAACACACACTTGGGGAAAAAAAAAATTACAAAATGTAATTTAATTTTGGGAATCTGAGATCTCAGAATAAAGACCTCAATGATTAATCTGAGGGCCGAAGAACGTTTGCACATGTTCTATCTGGGCTCATTAAGAGCCGTACTCCTTTTTAATCACTTGTAAAGGTCAAATTCAACAGACGTGAATTTGTACTTTTCTGTCGTAATGCTCTGGTCTACAATTCACTGCACAAGAGGACTTGTGGCTTTGCCCTCCTCGTCCCAAAGTTTTCACGCCAGGTCACGTTCTGAGAACTAATTCTGATTCAAATGTTTTCTATAACTGACTCTACTGCTGCCTTTTCTCTTTTAGCTTTATAGCGTGTGTGTGTGTGTGTGTGTGTGTGTGTGTGTGTGTGTGTGTGTGTGTGTGTGTCAAGGCAGTGTAACATACAACATCATGCTTTAATTTGCTGTGGAGCCTTGAGACCAGTTCAGGAAATGGTTTTATTCTTTAAAGAGCGAGCATTTTTCCCACACTTTTATATCATCACAGTCATCATCATCATTCTTAACCATCATCGTCATCATAACCATCATCCTATCGTACAAAATGGCACAATACTGTATCCATAACAACGAAAATAGAGACAAATATTCAGACAGGTCATTTTGCACAACAAACTGTCGTAAAGTACAACACACCATGACTTCACTACAGTGAAGATGTTGGTTTCATTGATAAAAAATAAAAATAACATTTACAATAAAAACATGGTTTCACTGTGGTGTTCTGTTTGGGTTAAACCTCTCTGTGTGATCACTGTTGAAGCTGTGGGTGGCGTATGTTCTGAAAAGATGCTGCATGTAAATCTCATCCTGGGAAAGCCTTTCCAAGCAGTTACACCTAGAGCGTACAAGCCAGTGACTCATGCACAATGGTGTATGTATTTTATAATTTATGTACAATGTAGTAGTAAAAAAAGTATGTACATGAAAACGGAGTCCATCATACATATCTTCTAGTGTCCCTCTTGCACAGTATCTTTTTGAACGACCTCCTAAAGTCATTGTTGAAGATAGTGTAAATGATGGGATTCAGCGCACTGTTGCAATAGCCAAACCAGAAGAAGAACTTGAACAGGGTGTCGGGCACCGGGCAGGACTCGCACAGCGTCTTCAGCATGTATGTAAAGAAAAAGGGAAACCAACAGATGACAAACACTCCAATGACCACGGCCAGGACGAAGGTGAAGCGTTTCTCCCGGTTCTGTCGGCCCTTCCAGCGGCTGCCCTTGGTGCTCGCCGCCCGCTTTTGGACGCCATCGTCCCCCGGTTTGATTTGGCTTAGTTTGGTTTTCCCCTTGGTCGCTTTCTTTTTGATCGAGCAGGGATTGTTCACTTTGTGGTCGGAGGAGGACGACTCCTCAAGGTCCACCCCGTTGACTTCGCCCTTCTCCTCATCCGCTCCTCCTTCCCCTGCCACTCCCTCCTTCAGCTCAATGTCCTGCTCGCCGTTCAGCTTCTCGTGGCAGCCATTCTGCTTCTGGTTGGCGGCAGCGACGGTGGCTGTCTTCGGCACCTCCTTCCGCTTCCTGTCTCCCGGTGGCGCCCGTGTTCTCTTTTTGGCGATCTGGTAGATCCGCACGTAGACCAGAACCATGATGAGGCAGGGGAGGAAGAAGGAGCCGATGCAGGAGGAGATGACGTACCACTTTTCATTACTGATCTTACACACAGGGTCCTCCACGTTGTTTTCTTTCTCCATGGTGATTAGAGGAGGGAAGGAGATAACCGCCGCGATGACCCACACTATGAAGATGATGCACTTGATGCGTTGTGGCGTCCTCTTCAAGTTGTACTCGATGGCCTGTGTAATGGACCAGTAGCGGTCTAAGCTGATGGCACAGAGGTGGGCGATGGAGGCGGTGCAGAAAAGAACATCAAGCGCCAGATATATTTCACACCACACCTCCCCAAAGTACCAATATCCCATAAGCTCATTGGCCAAGGAGAAAGGCATCACAAGGGTAGCCACCAAAATGTCCGCTGACGCCAGGGATACTAAGAATAAGTTCTGCGGAGCCCTCAGGGCCCGGCTTGTAAACACAGCTATGACCACCAGCACGTTGCCAAACACTATCAGCAGGATCATGATCCCCACCAGCACAGTGAGCGGCAGGGAGATGCGGAGGCTGTAAGGGGGCACGTCTGGAAGAGTCTGGTTGGTCTCGTTGTCAAACCCCATTGGAGCAGAATGGCCCACTTCCTATGTGAGTTCACCTGAGGTTAACAAATAGCATCACCAGGAAGGACAGAGCTATAGCTCACAGCAGGGCTGAGAAAGGAAGGAACTAAATCACTCCTCTGATGCTTTCCCGGCTTTTTTCTTTCATCCTGTACGCTCCCCAAGGAGAAGCACTTCTTATTTATGAGGCTGTCAGTCCATCTGAAATTATGAGGCAAAGAGGAGGAAAATTCAGAATTCTATGTAGGCCTACACTTTTCAATCAATTATGATGCGTCTTTTATATTATTTTAATTAGCTCAAGCATTAGGCTATGTCTTATGTCTTTGACTTTTCCCTGAATAACAGTGAGAACAAAGGCCATATAAAGTGCGAAATAATCTTACCTGGGGCAGAAAGCGGTGACACAACCTCTCCAGTGCCAGAGACGCACGGGCGTTAAAAAGGCTGTCAGTGGGTAACTTCTTTAAGCAGATCAATTGGAAGCAAAGAAGATCCATGGGGCGGATGAAGCGTAAAGTCTTCCCTTCGTGTCTCCTCTTTCTCCCCACACAATGATCCCTGTGCTGCATCTAATGGTGTTCAGTCGCGGATCTAATAGAGCGCTAATCATGTTATCCCAGGAGCTGCCGTGCTGCTGTCTGTGTGGAGTCTCTCTCCTCAGTGTTAACCAGTGCGCCACTCCCTCTCTTTATAGCCCGCACGCTGCAAAAAGTGTCCCGCTCACTGTAAGACACTGTGCATCCACAGTGTCAACATGGATAGACATGTGGCCATGACAACATGTGACACCACAGATAATAACACAAGGAAGCTTGTAGCGTAGTGAAGGAATTACAAGAAAACCACCAGCAGAAATGAATTATCACGAGCCAGAAAAAAAAAATACAATGTATTAATTATAACACATGAAGCCTACAATGTGCTCCAAAACAATATGACATTAAATTCGTTTTTACATTAACTATACTTTAGGCTACAAATATACACTTATAACATTTACATTACATGTAGGCTATAATACGAAGATGCCACATAATTATGATAATAAAAATAGTTCCATATAAAAATGAATTGCCTTGTAATAATTACTACTAGCCTGGCTCCGCCCTCCTACGTACTTCCGCTCAATTTTCATTTTCCTTCAGTACTCTGTCTGGGTTTGCGGTATATTCTTTGGTTTTCTCAGACCAAATATTTGGCGGTCCAATCAGTGAATGGAGGGAGTGGCTGAGAAAGATGACGTTGAGGTTCGGTAACCTTCGGTGAGTTCCGTAATGGCGGCGGAGAAAGATGCGAGTGAAGCCATTCGGTCCGTTGTGGCAACACTGCCCAATATCCAGAAGTTAAAGCCCAAGCAAGAACAGTCTTTGCTGAGTTGTGTTGGTGGCCATGATGTTGTGGCCTTCCTCCCCACGGGGTTCGGGAAAAGTTTGATTTTCCAGCTCGCTCTGTTAGTGGTGAAGGAAGGCGAATGCTAGCGATGCTAAGCCAACATCACGACCAAACGTTAGCGATTGGTTATGGCAGATCCAGAGTGGCTCTGGGCAGATCCAATAGTTTTAAACTTCAACAGAGTACCTGCCTTCAAGGAAGTTAACACTTGTCAATGGAGAGAGGCCAGACTCTCTGTACAAATAAAATGTACGAGAGTCTGGTAGGACCGGGCTAAATTACTACTTCTTTCGACTAGAAATTTCAGAGTTAGGCTATAGTTGTTTTTTTTGTTATAATGGTTTGCATTAGAGTACAATTGGATGTAAAATACAAATACACAGGCAAAACACAGTTACAGTGCTGTGCCCAAATTCAAATAAATAAATGAAAGTGCATTAGAGAAGTTAATCATTTAAAGGCACAGAACTGCAGGGTTTTTATTTTATATATATGACAGAGGGTAAAGTTTTAAGAAAATTAGGAAGTACATTAAGTTTATGTTGATCATGATAGTCTAATTCTATCTGGGCAGTCATCAATAAAGTGTTTCATTTTGTTGACAATTTGATCAGGTGATGCCTGATTTAAAGTTGGTTGGATTCATTTTGTTCTCTTTACACCCTCACTTTCAATGTCATTCTCTATAAAAAGTCTTCATTTTGTTTTGACACTGACATGTCAGTATCTACTTTTATTCTTTAAAGTGCCCATATTATGAAAGAATCACTTTTTCTGGGATTAGGGGTGTTATGTTGTGTCTCTGGTGCTTCCACACACATACAAACTTTGAAATAAATCCATCCATGCTGTTTAGAGTGAGATACGGTTTCTGAATGTGTCCTGCCTTCAGTCTCTGGGTGAGCTGTTCAAAATCGGCACGGCTTGTGACGTCACAAGCCGAAACGAGCAGGCTAACCGCAACCATTAGCTCGTAGCGTTAGCATTAGCATGCTAACGCTAGCATGCTAACGCTAGCATGCTACCTCATTCTCAATAGCAAAGCACTGCTACAACACACACAAGTTCACCATAATCTACAAAAGAACTACTTACATGTGCGCCGTCATTTAGAAGCTAATCCTGCCTTGTAACTGACCGAAGTTGTAGAAACAGCCTTTCTTTTACTGTCTATGGAGCTAGCTAGCTGACATGATCTACATCTGAGCTACTGCACATGTGCGAGTGCAATCAAAGATAGTACAGAAGAAGAAGAAGAAAAGAGGTCTCACTCTGTAGCTAAAACAGAGACCAGCTAAAAAGAGGGTCTGCAGCAGTGAGAGAGAGCGGTGCAGTACAACAAAAATATGGTGTTTTTTGAAAATTAAACCATGTAAACCTATTCTGGTACAACCTTAAAATACAATTATGAACCTGAAAATGAGCATAATATGGCTGCTTTAAGACTAGAGTATTGCTAAAACTGAACTGAAACCAATTAAACACACATTCACAGAGTTTAAAAAAAATTGACAAAATGTAAAGAGTAAACAACAGGACCTGTTGGGACAGACATTTTTTGCAGTGCAGCTGCTAGACTCCGTTGCTACGCAGCAGACAGAGCCACACCACGAGGATATCAACACAAGCATTTTATTACTTTGTCCAAACTTAATTGATGTAGCCACCTTTTACACTTCATGTCTAAGGGAGTCCCTAAACGTTGTCAGGAGCAGCAGACCTCACATTGATTCACAGACCTGTATTTGATAAAGATTTGCCCCAAGGAAACATGGGAACAGGCACTATGGTGTTTACACATGTGATTTGGGAGCAGTTATACAGGCAGGCTATCATTCATCCTCACTGTACTGAGGTCTACATGTAAGTCTAAAATAATGGGAGTTTTGGATTTCCCTCTGTGTGTACTTTATCAGTATGTGGCCTCAAAACACCCTAAAATATGCAGGGTAGACAGCCTGGTGTTTGAACAGACATCCACGACGTTCCACTTCCGCCGGATTTCACTCTTTACGTCTAGTACCTTCCTCTTTCTTTGTGATGTAATTTTAAACTCCGGTCAATTTATGAGGACTGTGGTTAACTGCTCCTCAGATCTCTGCAGGGTAAATCCAGACAGATCTAGATTATCTGTCCAATCAGAGTTTTCTGTTGCACGACTAAAACAACTTTTGAATGTACACGTTCCACCAAAACAAGTTCCTTCAAGATACCGTGGCTCTGCCTGGTGCTTAGATGATTGTGATTGGTTTAAAGAAATGCCAATAAACCAGAGCACGTTTTTCTCCCATCCTGGAATGCTGTGGACTAGCCAGACCCTCCTTAGAAGCACTGTGGAGGAAGGTCTGGCAAAGCAAGACTAGAACAGACAAAAGGGAGCTGGGGTCAATTGTAATATTTTTTATTTTATATACATTATTTTATTTTATTTATATTGTATATATTTTACCATTATAAATGTATTTTATAAAGCAAGGTGTTGTCTCTATGAACTCATGCAACATTTGGAGTCCGTTGTAACAAGGCAAATATTTAACCTTACCTGACACCTGCATTCATTTGTTGATCCGTGAAAAACAAGCTCCATCTTGTTTAGTTTGTCCACATAAGGTGTGGTAAATGGAGGCAGACATGCAACAGTTACAGTAAGTCTTAAAAATAAGTTTATTAAGCCACAACAGTGACGCTGTGTGTGTGTGTGTGTGTGTGTGTGTGTGTGTGTGTGTGTGTGTGTGTGTGTGTGTGTGTGTGTGTGTGTGTGTGTGTGTGTGTGTAGACCCATGGTGAAGTGGAGAGGCATATAGTCTCCCAGCTCCTGACCCTGATGGATGGCCTGAAGCAAAGTGATCATGTAGTTGTCATGGCAGCCACAAACTGACCAAACAGAGTGTGTGTGTGTGTGTGTGTGTGTGTGTGTGTGTGTTTGTCATCATGGCAAAATGGGGTCCTGAAGACCCCTATTGTAGCGGGAACTATCACAGGGCCAGTTAAGTTATTTGCCAGGTGTTCATATGATATGTCGGCCTGTGGACAAATTTTGTCACTGCAATAGAGTCACAACCATGCAGGATGCAGTCACGAAACTCTTAGGTGTGTAGTTGAGATAAAAAAAAAGGCCAAGTTCAAAAATGGGTGTGGTCTGAGCAAGGCCCTGAAAGTAGTGGAGTAGAAAGTAGGGAAGGGGTCATTTCCCCCACCCATGCGTCAAGGCTGGTGTGATCCCATCGCAAGATGGTCTCTCTAGTCTTTTTCAATGGTTGGTTTCATTGAATGAAAGCTATATTAAAGCTTTAGTGCGTAACTTTTTGATATTAATGAACGTCCGCTACATTCAAGCTATTGCCAAATGAGTTGATCCAAAGCTAATTAAGACTATCAGCTCCACTCAACTCTCTCTGTATTTCTCACTCTGGCTATGTTCAGAAGATTGTGTTGTCCGGTGACTTTCCCGCGCAGAAGCTCGAGTGAAGATAATTACCTCTTTTGAAGAGCCCATCGTGTTTTTTTTAAAGCTCCGTGTCCTCCTTGCATACCAGCAACTGCGTGGAGGAGGGTTGGGGGCGCGATCACGAAAGGCTGTATCATGCGGACGCGCCGACAGTGTCAGTGACAGTGTCATTACTTAGGCCGGTTACACACTGGATGGGTCGCGCGAGCGTGTCAGCTGCGTGGCGTGTCCGTTTATATTTCGGCTCCCATGTTAACAGGTTAGAGCTTACACACCGCCTGCGTGACACGCACGTCTCAGGCGCGGCTCAAGCTGATGTAAATCGATTTTCTAATATTGCACCTGTCAATACAGAACGAAATATTCTGTAGCCTATTTTGCCGTCAATACTGCCGACGTTGTCTTTGCTGTAATCAAATCAGCAGCTATATGTTTATGTTTAACATGGTATTTCATTTTATCAATGGGAAACATACATGTGTACAGACAAGGCTAGCAGCAGCAGCAGCGGCGGGTCAGACACATTTCTGGTGTGTAAAGACAGAAAAATCCACGCAGCTGACACGCAACAGAAACGCCACGCTCACGCGACGCAGTCAGTGTGTGGCCGGCCTAAGAATTCTTCATGGGGGAGACAGAAACTACGCACCATAGCTTTAAATAAATATGAGATAAACCAGCAGTAAGCCAGACAATGTGTTTAAAAAAATGTTAAACAGAGAACGTAAAACTTGCTAAAAAAATAACAAGTAGCTTAATATTTACTGTTAAGTGTTACTAAATTCCTAAGAAATTTTGAGCACTAACATTTTAACTCATGAACAGGTTGAGTTTTATCACAACCATTAACAGTGGCAGCTATGATATTAAAGCAATGTTAACTGCTTTAGCTTGTTAGCAATATGGTTTTGAAATGACAACCATAAAAACTCACGCAACTAACAGTATTTCCCTTTTTTTTTATGGACGTTGTAAATTGATGGTTATTGTTGTGCGTCATTTCAGCAAATCAAAAAAATAAAATAAACAACATGTCTTCAGATTTCATCCATCAGGGGATTCAACAATTTCTAAACTCCCAGTATTCCTGGAACTGGAGCCCCTTCTTACCACAAAAGCTCTGACTCAGACTATTTTATTTTTCACTCTCTCTGGTAAATCACTCTAGGAAGGCTAGGAGAAAATTCCTGAGAAACTGTGGAAGAACGTGGTGTACTGTACACCCGTCGTTATCAGTCTGTGCTGAACGTGGTGTACACGACGTTTCATGTCCGCTGGATCAAAGTTTCAGTGCCATCTAAATCATGCTACTCTTACACACATTTTGGTCCTGTCATGATCCAACATAATATATTTCTAAAATGTCAAGGTGATTTGATAGTCTCTTCTGCAGGTGTTTATGCTGCTGATCTCTTTATTTGTGGATAAAGGATGTTCCCCAACTCCAGTCTGTTCCACAGTGATGCTCTATAGTTCTATTGTTTTGTACAACATTTTTTAAAGCATGTTACGCACTTTGAATAGTTAAATAATAGATTTATTTGAGCTGTACATAACCACATTTACTTTTATGTTTTTGGTCTGTCTGGCCTTAATTTCGTGTCTTTGATGTTACATCTACTCAGATGTTTTTATTCAATCTCTGTTCAATATTCAACACTGTCACACTGTAAGTATATGGCTTTTAAATTGATTACATGAATGATATAAATGAGCATTTTAAAAATCACCTTTTTAGATGGTGAGTACTTCCAATTTGTTAATGCTTTATTTTACAGGTCCTTACTATAAATACTTTTGAAGACGTTTCCTGGAAAGATCTATGCAATTTGGTACTAATTATAGGGAAAATAAGGCCATGTTCAATTGGTCCTTTTCCAATTAATTAATTCTAAACTGTCAGCTTTCGCCTTCTCTGACGTGAAAAGCAACATAGGGGTGGCTGAGCCGTAGTGGCGGCGGCTAGCACTGCTAGCTCCCCCGGCCAGTGCACAGGGCAGAGCGGGGGCGCCGGCGACCAGCCAGCCAGTGGGACGTGACGACAAAGGGAGGAAGAAACTGGGAGGGCCAACAGTTGCAAAGGTAGGGACTCTCATGCACTAACATGCACATGCGGCCAAACCGGCTACCCGAAACAAAGAACAAAAAAGCTTGGATTACAACACACACTGAAGTAAAGTGACTCCATTCTCTGCTCAGCACGCCATTACTCCACTATATCTTTACATCACAAATATTTGTTTACTGCTATATTAGTTTCGCTTTGCCAGACCTTCCTCCACAGCGCTGCAAAAGAGGGTCTGGGTAGTCCACACAGCATTTCCAGATGGGAGAAAAACGTGTGCTGGTTTATTGGCATTTCTTTAAACCAATCACAATCGTCATGGGCCGAGTAGGCCCACAGGACCTTTAAAGATGTGGAACTCAGTTTGGTATCAGTCTATGAGAAGTAGCTAAGCTATGTCCTAAGTGCGTGTTTTTGTTGTTAATGCTACATTCTTTTCTTTAAGATTAGTTTTTGGGCATTTTAGGACAGGTGAAGACATGAAAGGGGAGAGAGAGGGGGAAATGCAGGAGTCGAACCCGGGCCGCTGCGGCAAGGAGTAAACCTCTATATATGGGCGCCCGCTCTACCGGCTGAGTTATCTGGGCACCCGTAAATGCTACATTTAGTAAAGTTTACAAGTATGCAAATATTATTGTAATATATACAGCTTAATCTGCATTATATACGTGGTTGGTCGATAAAGACCCGAGGATTGTTAAACAGTTATATTGTAGCCTATATATTTGTGTTTGTATTTAATGTTTATTTCATATAAGTTTAACATGTTTATGTACTATGCACCGACCACCAAGGCAAATTCCTTGTGTTACTTACCTTGCAATAAATCATTTTCTGACTTCGGATTTCTTTCTGATGTTGAAAAAACAACAACCATAGGCCTATATTTAAGGGTTAAATGGAGTTTTTCTTTCAAGGAAATTCATTTCTCCTATAATGTCTCTTTCAGGAAACTTCCTGGGGCATTATTAGAAAATTACAACCAGTAAACTAAAGTATTAGCCTACCTCTAATTCTTATACTTCAAATGTCATTTCTTATCAGTGTAAGTGTGCATGGCTTTCCATTGGTTGTTGGTTGAGCACGATGTCACTCACACCTGTTACTGCGGAAATGGAAATGTATTCTCCCCTACTGATCAGAACAAGAAGATATGGATTTTCTAATAATCGACATGAATTTACACTTTGCAGAATATTCCCTAATGGATTATTTGACATTAACTTGCCCAGTAAGTATCTGAGAAATGTCTGAGAGGCTTGTTGATGAATATTCAAAGCCGCACCTGTGAGACCGTGCTCATATCACCCTGATAATCCCGTATTTCCAGGCTGGTAGGTACAATAACAGCTGTTTTGGGGTAAACAGCAATTTCTCGTGGCGCTTGTTGATGTATGGTGCTGACAAAGCGCAAGGATACAGTGACACCTGTCGTCTCCTACAAGAGCCCAGTCCCAGGAGGACGACGACGTGGGAAAAAAAAATATTTGCAGAGGTATGACAATTTAGAGGATGAGAAATTGGAGGTCAGTGCTCTCAGGGTCTATTTTCACTTACCTACCTTTGTTTTTACCTACAGGTGATTTCACTAAGAGCCCCTTTTGGCTATAAGGACGAGGACAAGCAGGTGGGGAAATGATTCCGCAGCAGCTCCACAGTTCAGTAAAACTAAAAAAAGATAACAGGCTTCATTTGCGTGACTTTCAAGTGGTGGTGTTATAATCTTCATACTCCTGTCATCTCATTTGCCCACCGGCAAAGTTCTCAGTTATAAGAGAAATGCAAGCAGCTGCGATCATTTTTATACTTTAATTCACCCGCAGTGGGCGGTGTTGCACTGGAGCAGAGACACACACCACAAGGATAAATATATATATATATATATATATATATATATATATATATATATATATATATATATATATATATATATATATAAAAATCAAATATACCCGTGGCTCACCATCTTTGATTACAGGATTATTGACAGATTGTGAAAAGGCATAGCTGTTTATGATCTGTGATCAGGTATGAAAAGAGAAGTGCAGATCAAACATAAACAAATGTTCTGGGAGACGATGCACCACAATGCAAATACTACCTCCGTGGTTTTGGTTATGACATTAGAATTATCAATCAAAATGATGACAAAAGTTGCATGTATATGTGAAAATGCTGCATATAAAATACAGCCAGACAGGATAGTGTAGCCTACTTCTACTTGTAGACTATAACTGAACATAAAAATAATGAATCATAACAATATTTCCGAGAGCAGTTGTAGAGAAGAGCAGCTTCAGCTCTGATGCAGTGCTAACACCTAAATAAGACAAACGTTTGAGTGAAGTCACTCACATGCTTCCAGTTACACACCCTGCCTGCACACCAACATGACAAACTCACATTTTTTAGGTTTGCTTTAATTTTCTGCTTCTGTATTTATTTTATTTCTGCAGGTTTTTGTTCTGACCCGTTCATGTAAAATAGATTCAGATATTAATACTTTTTGGGGGAGATGCCAGCCAGCCAGCCAGCCAGCCAGCCAGTGTAAACAGTGACAGTAGCATTGTGCACCTCAGCAACATGAAGACCTTTATGTTTCACACACTACAGAGGAAGTCCCTTTGGAATTTTGGCAATGAGGACGATTTGATGCAAAAGTGATGTAGCCTAAAAAATATTTTTTTACTGTTACATAGATAGATGTATCTATGTATTTCTTCTGTAATGGAAATGTAGAGACAGCAAGCTAAGAATTGCACTGTAACACCGAATCTGTTCTGAGAATTTTGACAAAAAGCTCTGATGATGATTTTTCATTCTGTCAGCAAATGTATTAAATAAGAATGACAAATCCAAAGACAAATAATCAACTAAATTAATAAAAAAATAAAATATTGGTTCACGTTTAAAAATCTGTTATTAAAATCTTTATATTTGAATATCAACTTAACAAATTTTAAATCTATCTCAAAACATTAATAGTCGTTGTGTACAGTACGTGTGTTGTTATGACAATTTTTTTTTACATTAAGAAAATAAGTTAACTGTTATTTGTATGTCAGTCAACTTGTCAATCTCATCGTTTGTGGGGTTTAGTGAAACTGAAATATAGATACGCAACACATCATAAATTTGTAAATATGTATCAGTTTATAACAGTTAAAAAGATGTATGTACATACAGAACATCACCAAACATGGTCATTTTCACTCAATTGCAAAGTAGAACTCTGCAACTAGTTGGTTTCAGGATAACTGTCTTACAATAGGGCGGCATTGATTAAGTTTGTCATTTACAACCAAGCACACACATTTTTTCTCCTTTTCATTTGCCAAATAATACTTAATAAAACAACAGAAGGATGCTTAGTAAAACAAATCGTGGTTGAATTGCTAGTCCAAATCCAAGTTCCTGCTGCCAACACACAGCTTTGTATGTACACAGGTAGAAACACCTCAGACTGGATCTTGGTCACTGTGGTTAGCAATGAAGACTCACATAGAGGTAGTCATGTCTGCATCTGCTCGCCCAGTCAAGACAACTGACCCAAAAACTTTGCTTTCAACATCTGTTCAATCTGTGGACCCAGATCCCTTCACTGACATTAAAGAAAGAAAAGAAGAAAAGTGATTATCTGTCTTTGTTGATTAAATCAAACGATCATAAAGGTTTTGCTTGGTGCACATAAGGCAGAAAAGTAAATGTATGGACATACTATAGGGGTTGTGGGTGTGTGCAGGTGGGATTTAGGTAAGAGAAAGAGCTGGTGGCTTCACATTAAAAGGGCCTTTCCACCAAAAGTGACTTGGTTTAATTACAAAAGCAGATTTTTACATAGATTTGTGCTCTCAAGATAGATAGTGTTCCTACAACATCGAGCTGAACTATCTAAAGTCATGTTTGTCTTTTCTGAAAACAGCTGCAACTTGATATAGATGTGGTAAAAAAAAAAGTCCCATCATTTTATTTCCCCTGATCTTGCAATCGTATTACTCAAACATGATATGACTAGTGAGAAAAACATGAAAAAGAAGAAAAAAAAACCCATTGTATTTCTGTGGAAAAAAAATCTCTGCCTTTGCAGAATAAAAATGCAAGTCAGTTTTGGTGGAATTCCCCTTTAATGCCAAAGACAAGTGAGACGCAAGCTAATGCACATCCACTTGGTAGCATAATGGCATTATCTTCCATTGCACTTTGTCTTTTTGTAAAACTCTCATCACATTACAGATTTTGTAATACTGAGTCTACCGTAACGTCAGATTACTGTACAGAGTAAAAGGAAAAATAAGACAGAAAGAAACTAGACCCAAATTTACATTGTAACGACCAGTTACTTGTCATCAAGTACAGTCAGTGGCCATAGACACAAGGAATAGCCAAACAAACACATAAAAAAGACCATTAAGGCTGTTTGTCAATGTAGATTAAGTAGGATAAGCATTGCCACACAATGCTTTGATACCCTTTGCAATATACAAAAAGGGAGCATTTGCAGATACACCAAATAGCCACTAAATCCAAGTCCTATGCAAAAAACGCACGATTCTGACCCAGACAAATCATGTCAAATATGTGTTCAACATGCTTGTTTCCTGTACAAAATAACCAGGCAAGAAAAAGACAAGTTGTATGATCCAGAATAAAAAGCAAAAAGAGCAAAATGACTTTGATTCTGCGATGCTCTCAACGGCCTAAAATCACAGACAATAGAAAAATAAACACCAATTGTACTCCCATTATTTTTGGATGCACCAGTATGCAATATGTCGTCATCATTTTTGATCCAACAAGTCACACCTCTCTGCGTTCCTCTCTAAATGCTCTCTGGTAAATTAGCCCAGTTCAGTTTGGGTCAGGCCTCCCATCATCCTCTGCGTCTTCATACACTAGCATCCTCAACCTTGCAAAATGGCACATGAAAAAAGTAAAAACATTGAGACTGAATGTAAAAATGGGTCACAGCACTCTCGCTGCATACCTAATGCACATCTCACTTTTGAGTACTTGTTGAAGGCATTTTTTCACACAATTGTTTACAGCTAAAAGTAAATACACAAAAAAAGAAACTTCCAAAGCTTTTATAGAAAACCCAGGAATGCAATGCCTCCGGTGTGTTGTTGAGCGTGAACACAGAAAGCCCTTTTTACATTTTTTGTGTTGTCTTTTTCCGACAGTCTTGTACTGTAACTGCGTTAAGCTCAAATATGCACCTTGTTGTGTTGTCTCATCGTTGTGTCCAAACGATTTGATCTGTGAGAAAACCACCGGGCCCGACGCCAGATCGAAAAGGTCAGTGGATCTGTCCCTCGTCAGGTTTTCGAGTGAAGTCTGTATCAGTGTTGGGAGTGGGTCGTTTCCCGCCTCCTTCCCTCCACGGCTCCCCCCCCTCTGTCTTGTACAGCATATGTTTCAGTCCAAAAGCAGCAACAGGTTCTGCTGGTAAATTAGAAGCAGCGGTACATCGTTCCCCATGACCCGGCCCCACCCCCGATGGTGAGCTGTGGCGCTCTCATCACACAGGCCTCCCGTGGTGGAGCGCGAACCACAGCCCACAAAAACACACCAAGCTGCTGCAAAAAAAATAAAATAGACCCATAGTTTCAATACATAACAGTATCATGATTGATTATAGAGCGGGGATGCAACACATTTCCAAAAAAAATAAAAATAATAAAGTGTTTGTTTGATTACCTTTTTGTTGGGATTTTTAATGTACTGTCACTTGAAATAATACTAACTGAATGTACATTTCATCATTTAGAAAAAAGAAAACACTTAATGTAAATCGATTTAAAATAAACAATGCCGTTCTGAACTGCAATAAGCCGTTTTGCTTGCAATGGCGAAAGAAGGATATAGGAATCTTAAAACATCTCAAAGCCACACAGACCCTTTTACAGTTCAAGAGAGCAAGTTCCTTTTTAAGATTGACAGGATAAAACTTCCTCAAAGAAAGTTACTAGTATATTCTGAGCCCGCTTAACTCAACATTTATATTTAATTGATACAAATTTACATAATAAACCAGTCGTTTAACAGATAAAATACTTTATGAAACAAAATGCCCCCATCCAAAAAACCAATGAGAGGCTACTGTGTGTTTTTTCCGTAATATAGAGGATGCCAATGTCTTCTTTTTTTATTTTAAAAGTGCATAAGAGCAGCAGCATTGCTGGGACAGTGTGGGACAAAAGAAGATATATAAAAGAAAAAGAAAAATTAAATTACAATTCTAAATCAAGGGAACATTTTCCCACCATGTAATTAAGATTCTTAGGAGACCCTGTCGAAAACAAGAAACTACAGAAATAAGGAAATTAATGAAAAAGGAAGTGTTACCTGTCAATGTTTAATTATCAAACCTTTTTTTGTAGCTCTAACACACTCTCCACTTGCTCCAGAGACCCAGATAATGTCTTTTTTTTTTTTTTTTTAAATGCGTGATATGTTGGTCAATTGTCAATTGAATGACAGCTATGCAGCCCAACACTGAAGAAAATATCAAACCAGTAAACATAACTAAAAATTGCACTCAAGGCAACAACCAGGATTTGAATAATATATAAAAGAAATCTCATCATTTATCCCATCACCTTTTTTCCAATACCTTTTTGTCACACAAAAGCAATATAGACGGGGGTCACGGCACCACCCGATTTGGAGAAAAGTCCAACTTGCTTCTTTTTTTTTTTTTTTTTTTTTTTAAAGCATGTATGATTGGCATTTCTCATATGTATACATTACTAGCTTAATGTTTAACAACTACTGCTGCTATTTGTTAAAAATATCTCCAATCACCCTATTTTACAACTGATATCACTTTCTTTAACAGATTAATGCAACAGCAAAAAAGAACACTAAAAAAAGGAAAAACTAAAGTCAAAACAGCAGTAATAAAAAAGAATTATTGAAATAATTTATATCTTTGTATTCTCATGGAAAATTTTGTTTAGAAATGAACCACTGGATCAGTCTAAACATAGGCACAGTTTTTAAAAATAAACATAAATGATAAAAAAAAATTATAAACACGCCATCATTAGACCTTTGTTCTCTATGGTCAAGAAGTAGTTAGCATAAGTTATCTTGAGCGAAGGTGATGTAAAAAAAAAAAAAAAAAAAAGTGAATATCAAAAGAAAATATAACAAGATGACAAAGTTAAAATTACGGCAGCAGCAGTAAATGTGAAGTTCCAAAGACTTTTTTTGTTTGTTTTTGCATACAGTTGTATCCTTGCTCACATAATAGATGCTTGTAATTACTGTAAATACATTGGCAATGGGAGCATGGTTTATATGGTTAAAAGACTTGCCACTTAGCTCACAGTTACTCAATATATATAACTTCATATATCTTCAGTTTTGGCAAAGATGGTAATATTTTCCTCTTGTATGATTCGGAATGAAAAATGAGTGGGGGTGGCTGGGGTCCTAAAATGACCGCGATGAACTCTGGAGTAACACAGAAATCAAGTCTCAGACGATTGACCTCGTTTCTGCCCAAGGATGGCAAAAGAAACATTTTTTTCTTCTTCTTCTTCTTCTCCTCCTCCTCCTCCTCCTCCTTCCTCCTCCTCCTCCTTCCTCCTCCTCCTCCTCCTTGTATTTGCCCCCAACACTGATTGTGGCCAGTCTGTTTTCTTTACAGTGTATGATACACATAATGGGGGCGGGCAGGCGAGAGGGTGCAGAGCAAGTGGAGGGTTTGGAGGTAAGGACTGGGATTGAGCTGCTCTTGGCTCAGACCATGGCACGGTATGGTCCCTGCATCTTGAGGAACTGGATGATGAAGGAGGGGCCTCCTGCGACAATCTGTGGCGGCAGGTGGCTGAGGGGACAGTTCTCGATGCTCATGATGGACAGCTTGCTGCACAGGGCCAGCTCGAATGGGAGGCTGTGCAGGTTGGGGTTGTCATTGAGGTACAGTTCCTCCAAGTTCTCCAGTGTACCTGAGGACAGACATCAGTTACTGTTAGTCGCGGCATGTACTGAAACTGATGCTGTCACCAAGGGAAAACGGGTCTGAAAACAACAACAACCTCCGAGTAATACAGGTCAATAAAGTATGATTTTCATGAATTAAAAAAGTGCTCATCGCCTCTCTTGATGCAATAATCCCGTTGTTATACCAATTTGAGCTGTGATTGTAAACATACGATTTGAGAAGGTTACAGTACAAATAGTAATATATCTTTTTTATTGATTATTATGCCATTTTTCTTGATTTATGTCAATTTGAAAAGAAATGTAGAAGAAAATGCTCAAACGCTCATGCACAATTTCTAAGACCCAAGGTGACGTCTCCAAATTGATCTGACCAAACCCCCAACGTATTTAATTTACTACCATATATGACAAAGAAAAGTAGAACATTCTCACAAGGTTTGGTATTTTTGCTCAACTGAAATAATAAATGATAATAAATAAATGATCAAAATAGTTGGTAGTTAGTAGGTCAACTAATCGTTTCAGCTCTAATAATACTGTATTACTATATTTATTTGTACCACCTCTGGAAAGACATGATATGGTTGAAACACTGTAGTGGTCCTTTTTTTACTATTAGTGGTGATGTTCATACATTATACTGTATAGTCATACTAAAAAATGATAGACATGTAGTCGTTTCTAATGGCAACCTAAATACCTCCAAGCCTTCTAAATATACACCCACCTTTAGCTTCTTCCTCCACTCATTTTAATCTCTAGCTTAACTCCTAAAATCAGCAGTCACCAGCCTAGCAATGCTAACCTAATCACTCGGGGGAAGAATCAGAGGCGGGACATGATGTTAAGCTCTTAAATCCTAATGGTTAAGTTTAGCTTTTATCAAGAAAACAATGCTACACTTTAAATAAAAAAAAACTACAACTAGTTTATAAAATTAGATTTTCAAAAAGTGCTACCAACTCCTTTAATATTGTTGATGACACAAACGAGTTTGTAGATTATGCTAAATATTAGAGTTTAGCTAACTTGTGTGTATGAACGTACAATGTGCAGGTCATGTACAGTCGTACATTGTCACTACAGAATAATGAGATGTAGTTTTTTTATTATTGTTTTACTCCGTTTTTGTGTTTAGTTTAATGGCGTGTTAGATGTAACATATGTTAAATGATAACGAAATGATGTGCCAAAATTTAAGATTGTGGTTTTCCCATTTTTTTTCCCCCCCACTCGTCTCCTAGACACACTTTTCACCCCCAGGATCAGCTCTGGTTCCCCACCATCACTGAAGGCCTTTGAGTAGTAAAGTAAAACCCTGAACAGATTAGATGAGCACGTTACTGATCTAAGCAGTTGGGGGTTTGAGGGAAGTACTTACCAATCTCCTCTGGAAGGTGTTGCAGCAGGTTCTCCCCCAAACCAAGATGAGTCAGGTTGGTGAGGTGGCCGATGCCTCTGGGTAACGTGGTCAGCTGATTATTTGTCAACACCAATTTCTAAAGGGTTGTTGAAATGAGAATTGCATTTACCAATCGCAAAGTATAATTACAATCAAACCATTTATAACCCAGTTATAACCAACACCATCGCCCTCACAGAGACCAAATGTGGAGGATTATCTAGTGGGTAGACAGCATGTTCAATAACCCGTTTCTAAAAAATGTAAAATTATGATTTGTATATAGCCAAGGATTAGCCTCTCAATGTTTTAGTTTGCTGGAATGACATTACATTAGTTTGAGTATCTTTGACCTATTACTGCACACCAGTTCACTCGTCCAACACCATCATTAAATTGTTATTAGTTTAATTAAATGAATGGCCGTTATAGGTCGACCAAAACATGCACCTCCAGATTCAGGAACGTTTTTTATTCCCATAAGCAATTTGCACATTAAATAAGAAAAAACAATACTTTCATCCACTCATGCTGCAATGCACCCACACTTTACATTACAATGTGCAATACAAGTAAATTATTTACCATTTTACTAAATTATTTTACTATGTTTTAATCCTTTTACCAACTTCACATTCTCTGCTCTATGTTCTTACCTTAATGCACTATAGAATTAATATCGTATGTACTTACAATTACAATAAAGTCAATTCTAATTCTGGTTCTTTCAACCCACTAACCAGGTTTGGATACTGTTTTAAAAACTGTGTTGATACCAATTGTGATTTTGCTTACTGATTTAGGTTCGTACTAGGTCCTGATTCTTATTACTGGGCCGTTATTAAGCCCAGTTCAGACCAAAGATTTGCGACGAGACTTAATTGAAACTTGCATGGCCCCGGTCTCCAATGGTCTGAAACCTTCTAGTTTACACCAACGCGACTAGACGAGATGGTGTATCATCTCCACAGCAACGACTCTCTTTACTTCCGTTCCAAGTTCCAGCTTTTCAGTTTTTTGTTTAGCTGGGTATAATTTGTAGCGTCTTAAAATATGAATTGGTGATAGTGATAGCGAGATACTTGCTACAGTTGCATTTCTAGTAGTGATCAAACGGTGAAAACTAGGGCTGCAACAACGAATCGATAAAATTCGATTATTAAAAAAGTTGGCAACAAATTTCATTATTGATTCGTTGTGTCGCGCGACACGCCACTCAGTCGCGGAGATAAAGCAATTGAGTTGAGTGCCGACCGGTGCGGAGCGAAAGAAAAGAAAAAAGAGCAGAGCGGGGGTAGAGGAAATACGGAGAGAGACCGGAGAGACCCTTAACGTTGTTAAGAGAAATCAGTACGACCTAAGTCATCCAATGTGTGGGAACATTTCACACTAAATAAACCGAAAACATGTTAATTGCAAGATAAGCAAAAGCGGCATGGCACGGTCACCACGGTGATGATTCAGCACCTAAAACGTAAACATGTTGGAGTCCTTGATGAGGAGGAAGGGAGTTCAACAGCAGGGTAAAGTCACTACAGAATCCTACTTTTGTTCCGTTTTGAAGTGAGGAACGTAACGTCTCTCCAGTGGTGCTGGTGTGGTGTTTACTCGTTATCCAGCATGACAAGCTAGCGTTAGCTCGTTAATAACCGTAGTAAAGCAGGACTAAAGACACGTTTTTATCGCCTGCCTTTTTTTGGCCCATTCATTTTCATCATGTTTTTATTCTGTGCTTTGTCCCATATCAGTTATTGTTGACGTATATATTTGTGCGTGTTGTACTTTTTAATTTAATTTTAAAGTTCTTTTATAGCACTTGGTCATCTTTAGCTGTGGTGTACAAATGAACTTAACTTGCACTTACTACAATGATGGTAATAATTTAATGAATAAGCTTCAAGTGAACGTGTGTGTGTGTGTGTGTGTGTGTGTGTGTTGTCTGCATCTTTGGGTTACTTACCTTTACACAACTATTAACTAAAACAACAAGTATGTATGTAAGTATGTATTGAGTTGATGTAAATTATTGCTTTTTTGTTTTGTTTTTTTTATCCGATTCATCGATTAATCGAAAAAATAATCGACAGATTCATCGATTATTAAAATAATCGTTAGTTGCAGCCCTAGTGAAAATGTCTCATTTCTCTGATTTACTGCTTTGTTCCAACGCCTCTCCTTCTCTACATTCACTTGCTCGCACTCGCTTCTTGAGACTCCGTCCAAAACTCTGCCATTTCATTCAGCTGACAGTTACTAAGTGACTTGACCAGCTAACTTCGCTATGAGTTGATAGGCTGTTGAAACAGGTGAGGTCCCTTACATTCTAAAACCAGCCACTGGCGACTTGACAAGCGGAGTCGCAGGTGATTATCAGCTGGCTTGAGTTGAGCTAAAACTGGCCAGTTCAGACCCCTGCAACTTCTAAAACTGAGCTTCAGAGCAAGAAAATAAGTATATTAAAAGCAAAAATCCATCTTTATTTACAGCAACATTTGAGGCATGCATTGCCATCTGTTGCAGTGTGGGATACTACCACAGTCGCCGAAATCTTAATTTAAAAAAAAAAAAAAAAAAATCCTTTTACAGGGCCCTCAGCCGTGAACTGAAAATGAGCCTTACCAAATGCATCTAAAAGAAAGAAGCAGCAGCTTAGATTCTAATAGTTATTTTTACCCATAGCAACAGATACAATCCAGATACTACAAAATTCTGTAAAAGTCATTAACAAAGAGCCTCAAGTATAATGGCGAGAACTGCATTTCTGGAAAACGTACCTGTAAATCTTTAAGATACGCAATTTCATTAGGTAGAGATTCCAACTTGTTTTCCTCTAAGTCAAGTTCCCGTAGCTTTCTCAAATTCCCAATACCATGCGGTAACTTCTTGAGAAGATTATTGGACAATATTAACACCTGTGGAGATAATGGAAAAGAAAACAGGTCTAAAGTGACAGTCTTGCATCATGGCACAAGCAATTAAGCAATCAGTCTTGACACAGAATCAACACATCTTTCTTAAATGATGTCAAATAACCAATGAAGACATTGGTAATTTTTTGATTCAAGTCAAACCATGAAAATTAAAAAACAAAAAAAGGTATACTACTCACACTGCACTGCTCTACTAATATTCATGTTTAGTGTTACTTTATACTTTTACTTTTATTTGCAGCCAAAACTTAGGTTACTACAGTTTTTGTAGTGTCTGTGCAGTAGTTATTTCTTTAACCAAACCCAAAACTTAATACCGTGACTAAGAATTGCTAAGTAAAGTCCTATGGCTATCTATGTTTGTTACACAAGCCATTTGCCTCAACGATACACTCCCAAGATAAGGGTTGTAATGTCTGGCTCCAACTCCTTTATTCCTAATTACTGGTTGCACAAAATCTACAATTTATGTAATGGTACCTTCCACTTCTTCAATAAATTCACTGGGTACTGCAATGGCAAGCTTAATTACTACTATGTGTGAATGCAAGACTTACCTCCAGAGAGACTAAACCACAGACATCCTCTGGGATCTTTGTCAGCTGATTGGTGGCCAGGTTAAGCTCGACCATGCTAGTCCATGTGCCAAAGTCCAATGGCAGAGATGTTAACTGGTTGTCCTGAAGAAGACAATGGCATACCTTTATTAGCAAAATAACAATTCACAGGACAAGGACAATGCTGTTCAGAAGGCTGAGTAAACTAGTGCACTGTGCCAGTGTTACATGGCACCAGGAAAAAAATGTCAAACTACATCCAGTATGGACATACACCAGGTAACAAGTTAAAGGTTTTGAATGGCTGTGCATGCCTGGCTTAAGGCCAGTACAGTTGAGATAAATACTGTATAAGCAAATAGGCATTTTTTTCGATGCAGTTCCACTCTACGGTGTTGAATTAAAGTGGCACTGGCATTTAACACACAGCATGAGATGTAATACTACATGTAAATGCAGTATTTTATTTCAGGATTTCCTGCACTACTTCTTCTCACAATGACGAACAGATTCTCACCCTGGCATCAAAAATAGACACTCTAAAAAGTATGTACAACCTGGCTTCTTTAAAATAATGAAAGATGGGTAACACTTTACTTGAAGTTTTCTATATGAGTGACATGACACTGTCACGAACACATGACGCTGTCATGACAGTCATGAAACATGAACCCTAACTAACTTGTCATGACAAAACCGAATGACACTTACTAAAAAAAGCATTATGTCATAAATGTTTATGACTTGTTTATGTTTGTTGAGACACTCTTATGTAGAAAACTTCAAGTAAAGTGTAACCGAAAGATGCATCATTAAATCTGCTTTAATTGTACAATTATACACACCTTTACAGTACCAGCTCAGTTGTATTATAAATTATCCAAGTCAACAGTACACAATGCTGAAGACCTACATGACAGTGGATTTACCATCTGAAATTTACATTCCTTACTACGTACGTTTAAGATTTAAAAACTTCTATATTACTTATGTGAGTGTATATGTTTTGTTTCTGACACTCAGGTATAATTCAATCTCACATGTTTTCACAGGCCTTTTTTTTTTTTATTGAAGATATGTTTACATGTCGCAGCAGGAAATTCACAGGTGTATATAAAATAATTACAATGGCTGAATTTAGCTGCTTCAGTTTCAGGGTCCTGGCATGCTGACTCACTGCCATGGCTTACTGGGACACTTGAATAGAACAGAGCCATCATTAATGTTATTAATAACACCTGTGTTTTTGTATTATGAAAAGTCAAAATGTGTGCTGTCTAGTCATCAAAGACTTTGCTATCTCATGATGCCGTGATCACACCTGACTTTGGCAAAAATAAAAGTTTCAAGCAGACAAAATTAAGAAGGTATTGATTCATGATTGTTTCTACATTGTTTAGAAATTTTAAAGAAAGCTGACTTAAGAATTTATCTCGATCATTTTACAAACAAGCATGCATATATACCTTCATGTTAAGCTTGCTTAACACTTTGGCTCTGGAGAAGATACCAAAGGGGATCTTATTGATGCGGTTGTGCTCCATGTTGAGGGAGTAGATGGTGGAGAACTGGGATGGTCCACCCACAGGGTACGACTGGAAGCAGTTCCTCGCCAGTGTTAGACTGGTCAGGTTAACCAAACTTGACAGTAGGCCCTGGTCAAGCACAGCAACAGACACGACGGAACCGTATGAAAAGGACAGGACTTTATCACTACAGGCTGTGATTTTTACTCCGGGTGCACGAGTGGACCTCAGTTATACACAAGAATTTAAGATGATTAGCTCTATGCAAAAAAACAGTTATTATAGACTCTTGGGGCTCCAACATGAATGTGTTGTTTGTCAATTTGTTTTTGCATTTACAAGAGCATTGCAGGAAACAGTTGATGTTAGTGTAATACAAATTAAGACTGCAAGTGATGAGTATTATTATTTTTTGTTATTATGTAGCAATGATATTTAAATGACATTCTATTTTTGGTTCCACGTACCTCTGGTAACACCGAAATGTTGTTGTTTTCGAGATTTAGCTCCTCCAGTTCTCGACATGTGGCTAATGATCTGGGGATGGCTGACAATCTATTGTATCGTAGACCTAAACGATTTATGCTTGCCAGGTTGCCTACAATGACAAAAAAACATATCTAAGTAAACTTTTATTTTACCTTAACATTGATCAAATCATTATGCAATAACGTTGGTTTTGAGTCGTAAAATACACTTAATTACCTATAGTCTCTGGGAGGTCCAAGAGCTCATTGTGCTGCAAGTCGAGGTTGGTTATCTGTGTGCAATTCCCAATCTCCTTCGGTAGGTGTTCCAACTGGTTATGGGCAACATCCAGAGTTATGAGGTTGCATAGCTCCCCTGCAAAAAGATGCACACCAAATTCAGATATTTAGCTAAAGATGAAAGCACTTTCATTAACCCACCTGCTGTACTGAAGACATCCATTCATTCATTTACCTCATTCTTCACAAAGTCAGAATGCCATTGGTGCATAGCTTACAAAAACTAACCAAGTGTTGTAGCCACTACTCTCTCTTACAGTACAATAAGACACTAATTGTACGGGATACAATGAGCAGCTGGATTCATCACTTCAACATTCAATAATTTGTTTGTGGTTTTTAACAGTAAGATATGTATTACTGCTGGAGCTGAAGAAGGGTGTGTACTCAATACCCATTAGTGCTAGGGCCCAGCATAGTATAAGAATGTTTTACTGAACCGAATAAGATGTGCAAAATGCATTATGAGCACAAGATAAGCTGCACTGGAAATGAACACAAGCTGACTGCTATTAACCCATTGGTAACCGACTACCTCCCACAATTATTTGATTTCTCATGGCCACTAGGCAAAAAAAAAAACTTGCCTTAATTAGAGGAAATTATCCGGTCTTTACACATTTTTGCTCACCTATCTCTGCGGGCAGCTGTTTAATTTTGTTCTCACGAATGCTGAGCATAGTGAGCTTGGATAGGTTTCGGATGTCCTTCTCCACAGTTGTAATGCGGTTGAAGCGCAGGTACAGCGTGGTCAGAGATGTCAGCCGGTAGACAACAGCCGGTATCTCTCTCAGCTTGTTGTGCCGGAGGTCGAGCATTCGAAGCTTCTTAAGGGAGTCCAGGGAGTCAGGCAAGCTGGTCAGGGAGTTCTCACTCAGGGCCAAAGTGATCAGGCCTGATAGGCAACCCACCTCCGCCGGCAGGCTCTGCAGCTTGTTGCTGTATAAGTAAAGTTCAGCCAGCTGCGTCAACTCCTTAATGGAGGTGGGCAGCATGTGAATGGACCTTTTAGATAGGTCCAGTCTCATTGAGTTCTCCTCCCGACACTTGTTGAGCTCTTTGATCACCTCGGCATTACTGGACTTCTTGCGCGTACCTGGTGCCGGGTTTGGCCGCTTTATCGTATTGTCAACAGAGAAGGCAACACCCGGTGTTGAGCTGCTGGTGTCCTTCTTTCCTTCTTTGGCATCTTTCCCTTTGGTCTTCGTTTCTTTGCCACCATCCTTTACTAAGCCGGCTAGAGCCTTGGCCTCCTTTTCCCTTTCTTTCCCGGCTGGACCACCTTTGGGGTCCTTTTCTTTCGGGTCTTTTTCTTTGCCTAAAGTACTACTCATGTCGACGTTATCGGGCCTCCTGTAAAGTTGCTCATGGGAGTCTCTCTTGTCAGGTTACTTATTCGGGAAAAAAGAGACACAGATAGCCAAGGAGGCTTTTAAAGAAAACATCCCTATACAGGCCCACACATTTTTTTTTATGATCCTTGAAATAAAGGCCTTGTGATCCAAAGGTTTTTGGGATACTTTTGATACTTTGTTAAAATGCCATGGGAGAAAAAATCCTTTTAAGTAGCTGGACTGTGGCACCCATAGGCCACATGCTTAAGTGTTTGAACTGCATACAATCCCAGGACCTTCGGATATAAGTTCAGGCTGCAAAGGTCATCAAGTTTGTTTCTTTTAATCCCTCGAAGATTTGCTGTTGAGAAAAGAGAAATACATTTTGTTTACATTTACAATTTCATTTTCACACTTTCACACAATGTGTTCCTAACGCTCATCCTTTTTGTTTTCTGCCAATTTACAGAGAGAAACAAAATCTGTTCCAAAAGGAACAAAACTAATTTTCATCTGGATTTTCTGTCCTCATGCATCCAAAAACTGTTACGTTTTCTACTCAAAGATGACACTGCTCGCCACAATTTATAGTAAACAGGGTCTTCTCGTGGGGGACACAGATCAGAATATGCTCCTACTGTTGGAGAGTGAGGAGGAAATTTAGAAGAAAATGTGAATAAACTGCCTATGCTGCATCAGATTCCCTCAAATAAACACTGATTGATAAACAGTGACAGCGGCATTTTGCAGGTGAACCACTAAGGCTGGGTACCGAATTCAATACAAAAAAATTACTTTTTTACTCATTAGTATCAAAGTAAATAATGAGCGTCGGCGAGCCAATAGGCCCACAGCACGCTGCTACCAAGATCTAATAAAGTTTTCTGATTGGTTGTCTTAGAGAGGTTACACACCAACCAGACGGCCGACCGTCGGCAGAAAAGGCAGTCGGACTGATCAGTCAGGTCCCCGAGGTAAAAAAAATTGCCTCAAAACACACTGAGGCGACGCCGACTTGAGCGTACGCTCTGTGCGTGCGCGAAACGTAATACGTCTCCATAAAAGCAGGCGGTGCTTCTCTGTATTGTTTCCCAGAAAATGAAAACCGGCATCTGATTGGACGAACGCGTCACGTGGGTCTTTTTTTTCCGGAAATTCACAGCCAGACTGTCATGGCGGCTTGTTCAGATGATACAAGCCGCCACGTACGATCTCATATTGTACAAAAATAGTTCACCGAAACGTGTTTCTGAAAACATTTTAAGCGAGAAAAAGGCCGTGCAGTTGCTGAATCTTCATTTCAAATCGACAAAGGTCCGTTTAAAAGATTTTCGTCAGATTTTGAGAGGCTCATCCGCTCGCCATTTCCGGGTGAGTCCCGACTGCCCTGTCTCCGACTGAACATGTCAGGTCGGCCCAAATGAAGGCCGACAGCTCCTCCGACGGGCGACGGCACGGAACACACCGAACAGACTTGAGTCACTGACCTCGTCAGACTGTCCGACGGCCGATAATCGGCTCTGTCTGTCAGCGCCTTTACGTTACACGTCGCAGAGACACGCAGGGAAAACTCTACCTTACACACAGAGACAGCTCACGTAGCAGGAACTGACAAATAAATAAAAAGATTTGTGCTGTAATGTTGTCATTTTTTGTAAAATTGGTATCGAAAAGTGGCCGGGTTGGACAGTGGGTAGAGCAGGCGCACATATACTGAGAGGTTTATGCCTCGACACAGAGTTGCAGGGTGACGATTTCCTGCATGTCTTCCCCCTCTCTCTCCCCTTTCTCACCTAGCTGTCCTGTCAAAATAAAGGCAGAAAAGCGCAAAAAAAGCATCTTAAAAAAAAAAAAAAAAAGGTATCGAAAAAAGTATTGTTTAGGAATCAGTATTGAAGTCACGGTATTGGTATTGAACATTTTTGAACGATACCCAGCCCTGTGAACCACACCTCTAAAGAACCGCTTAGTTAGTTAGTGGAAAACTTTTTCATGCCATAAAAAAAAAAAAGAAGAGTCTAAAAGAGAGGCTTTCCAAGCTGTCCTGCCACAACAAATCCACACCGACACTCCTCTCTCAACAGATATTATGCGACATGGGACACTATAATAATAAATATTAGAACAAAGAAATATTACAAATATTAACTATCATTTAAACTAATTTTAAGTTGGGTCTGCTGTGAGCTAAGGGTGCAATGTAAGTTCCATTATGTAGAAAGAAATACACAAATAGGCCTACATTAAAAGGAGCCCAAATACCCTGACAATATTCTTCCATATTTATAAAAGGCATGAAAATCTGTTCAATGTACTGAGCATAACCATAACCTCACACGAACTTACTCCTACTAATGGCCCAGCGGGTGTTGACAATACTGTAAGTCTACGGCCCCACCTAAACATGCATTCAGCTATTTAGCCTTCTTCTATGAAGCCTATAACGCAACAATCATATTGAATATTAACATCTCAAAGACACCAAGACAAAACTCTCAACTCTCTGGATCTTACATGACAAACTGAGCCAAAATGTCTCTGGAGGCATGTCTCTGTTTAGTCTCTGTTGCTGTTGTTCCTCTGTGACTGTGTAAAGCTCTCCTGCACTAGTACAAGCTAAGCTGTGGCAAAAAGAGAGGCAGGTTTGGCTCAGGATCAGAGATAAGTAAAAAGGTTAGGACTGCTGAGAGTAATCTTTAGAAGTGGCCTTCAAAGCATGAAGTCCCCACAACAACAGGTAATATGACCTTTATGGTAAAAGCAATAGCAGCACTCCTAATATGACAGAATGCTTGACAGTGTGTTCGGTAAATAAAAAAGGGATCCATTACTCTTTCAGACAATCATAAATAAGAGGGTGAATCACTATTATTGTAGAAAATAATTAACATAAAATGAGAATAACCAGACCAGCCCAACTGCTGGGGCTATCCAACCCAAACTGCAAGCAACTTCCTTTTATGGTTGTACTCTCTATGTCCCTGCCCTGGTACATCATATGGTTTATAACAAGCCACATGTAAACATTATCTATATAAAGTCATCTCTCTATTTAAAGACTTGATGTTTTCTGCTTAAACCTTAAAACAAAGACCAAACAAGACCAAAAAAAAAAAGTGTACCATTCAATTCAGAAAGGTCATATCCTAGTTAATTTTACTAATTGTAATGATGTTTATGACTATCGTATCAATTTTTGGTAAAGAAATCAAGCTTAGTAACCCATGCAGGAACTCTTGTTTATGGCTTGGCCAGGTCATGAGAACAAAATATTAACCAAACCAAAGCAGGCATACATATTTAGGGGAGTGCGCACTTGTTTTGCATGAATGTAATGACTGAATAGCCTAAACAGTCTGAACATAAGGGAGGGGTAGAAATGTAAACAACCCGTTAGCTGTGCAGAAAACAGCAGAATCACTAGATGGTCATTGGCCATACAATTAAATGTTTTTTGATCAGAAAACTGCCCTATTGATGGATGCTCGGAATCGGTTTAATGCCTTAACATCGGCCATCACAACAGCCTAGTATCCAGGTGTGGAGGAATCTTTTTTTTTTTTTTTTTTTAAACGTCCTGGTTGTATGTTGACCAGAACCATTGGACAATGTCAATTCAACAGGCAAGTGCTAGGACAAGACTTGCAAGAATGTAATGAGTTCCATTAAGTTAATACTACTCATTTAGTAGAAATACATATGAGGTTCAACTCATATATAGCTTCAGAGAAAAGCTAATGCATGTACTTCCAACACAACACCACCATAAAGAGCTACTACACACTTGTAATTCATGGCACTTGCAACCCACATAGAGACTAATGAAGTTTCCATTAAGGATACTTTGGGCCTATCTTACAATGCTAGTGCATTTAGGCCTAAGCAGTACTGTCTACTGTTCTCGTGCTTTTGGGTGTTCATTTCAATGCCTTTTTGATTAAATAAGAAATGCACCATTTTAAGGCAACACAGAATACAATAAAGCAAATGTAACAAACTGAAGTTATATGATATGACAAAATGCACTACCGATTCGGATTCAGGAAATATCTAAGACCCAGATCCTGTGTTACTGCTTGACAGTGAGCTACTACCGAAATATAAGAAATTACAAACCAGGAATAACCTGGTCTGTCAGTGAAAATGGTTATCCGTGTAATATTGAGGTGAATAGCAAACCAGGAGGTGAGGTGGCAGCTATCAGCTACTGCTACTACACAGCACTCCACAGGACGCAGCTAGCTTGATGGCTACATGTGCCAATGACAAATCCTTGGAAACAGATTACTGATAAAACGGTAACAGTTCGCGATGTCAAATCGCATTTTGAAATTAATTAATTTACATAATATGGACACCTAAGGAAAAAACACTAGGGTTGGTACCACTGTTTGATCATCACAATCAGAATATGATTTATTGCCAAGTACCTTAACACTTACAAGGAATTTGCCTTGGGGATTGGTGCATACAGAAACGTATTAAAAGGAAATAAACAATAAAGCAAAGTACTGCACGAGAAAATAACATAAATATAGAATATTACAACAACAAATAGATAAAAGACACGATAACCTTACAAATATGTGCAATATAACTGCTTTACAATAAGAAAAAGAAGGCTGCCAGGTGTTGTGCAGGATGTGCAAAAACGTTGAGGGAACGTGCAAAAGTTCAGGATATATGTGTAATACTGTGACATTATAATACCTTGACGCCAACAGTAACGCTAAATGTTACGTTTTGGTTGTTAACCTAACATCAACTCACGTAGGCTAAACATATCTAATGTTAGCTAAACCAGCATTGAAAGTGACTGGGAGAAAATATCTACAATACATAGATCTTGTGACCAATCTTTAAAAAGATGGAAAATTCACTGGCTAAGCCTACTAAAAGAACTGACAACAAGGCAGGAAATAAAAGCAGCTAAGCTAAACGTCAACAGCGAACGTCAGTTGTGCCAGACTGCTAACGTCAGCTAGCGAGCCCGCCAGCTAACAGTATTTTAGCAAGAGATATTGTGAGTCAAACGAAGCAAAGTAACAGTACGGCCAACGTGAAATAATAAAAAGAACGTCTATTACTACGCGTATAGGACGGTGCAAAGGGTGTGGAGGCTTTCCCTGGCATACTTACCAACATCCAGCTGTTAGCTTTCTCTCAAGCAGAGCTACCTATATGTAGGCCCGAGCAGAGCGGCTGTCGGACGCGGACCGACCCGTCCGCCGTGAGTTCGACCGAGAGGGGAAATCTCTGCTGCAGCCAGCTAAGCGGGCAGCAGACACCCAAAGAGAACAGCCGGTGGAGGCAGCTGATATCTCAGCAGAGCGGCCACTTAATTAAAGCACACAAGGTGCGAACTAACTGTAACACAGTGTACAAGACCCGTCCTTGTATTGAATATTAGCCGAGGAAAAAAAGAAAACACTCTGAAAAACAGCGGCCATTCCGAAGCTGAACAAAAGAGTGCGTTCGTACTCACCACCGCAAAATTACACTTTAATGTTTCACACGCCGTAACAAGAGGCTGACACGTGTATTATCTTTGGAGTGATGCGTTATCGTGCTGTGGGGGTGAAACATCCACTGTTAATGAGATAATATAGCTAACTGTTTTACCTTCAGAGGTGTGACTCCGCCATCCTTGCTGCTTCCTCCTCTTTTCCTACACTGCTGCTCTCCGCTCCCCTCCCTCCCCTGCCACCAAACTGCGTCATTCGCACGCCTAACCAATGTTATCACGAGACTTTGAAATACAATCAAATATTCCATATTAGTCTTAATTTACATGTACAGAAGTATAGTGTACATCTTGAAGTAAATAATGTTTAAGTTTTGTATGAAATAGTAGTAGTAGTAATAATAATAATAATAATAATAATAAAAATCATAATAATTAATAATAATAATCCACTACAAGTAAAAGTCATGCATTCAGTTTTTTTTTATTATTATTTAAAGACTCCCTACAGATATGACAGACAAGACAGAATCTGCTTGGAATAAGAAATTCCAGTTACCTTGTTAAAAAAATCTTACATCTGCCCATCCCTAATTAAAAAAATCCAGAATATATGAATATGTAAATATGTTTCATTTTCATTTCAAAATTGGAACTGCTGGACACAAAACTCCATTCTCAGTGTATGTGTCTAGGGGTTTCAAGTTTCCTCATCACTTGGGTAAATTTAATATTTCACCACGATTGGCTTCCATTGGCGGAAATATGCATATTGAGATAAAGTCATTATTTTAAAACGTTTCTCATTATTTTGAGATAATAAGTCATTATTTTGAGAAACTTTCTAATTCTAATGACTTACATGATCTTTTTTTTTTCATCACATTGGCAGAAATGGGCTTCCACGGTCGTAACTAGTAAATGTAGCTGTCAAATAAATATATAGGAGTACAATATTTCCCTCTGAAATGCAGTGGAATAGAAGGATAAAGTAGGATTAATCGAAGTAAAGAACATACATTGTATATATCTAACTACATTCATCTCAAAAAACATTCATACAATAATTATGCAAAACTCTTAATTAAACAAATAAAAAAAAATAAAAAAAACAATCATGATCATGATTTTGAGTTGTGTTGTTGTGAGAGCCGCCTGTAGATCTCAGTGAAGCGCTGAGAAACAAAGCGAAGAAGAAGAAGGTCACGTGATTCTCGCGGAAGCGTTGGCCTGACAACCGCTGTAATCTCTTCTCTTCTGGTGCTAACGGTAGGGTTATCAACAATTCATTTTTTATTTTTTTATTTTTATTTAACGTGTTTACACATGACACGGAAATATTTTGAAGTATATTGTAAGCGGTAATACATTTGACTTGTAGTTGGCTAAAAGAAAGCTACCGTTTAACGTTACTTTAGCTGGGCCTATGCTGTGCCCTTACGTGCTGAACCTAGCTAGCTAGCTAACGTTAGCGTTATTTTGAGCTAACAGCTATTATGCTATAAAAGACGGGATGCGATTTTTACTCCCAATCTTTGAATTAGCCCAACTACCCAGTCGGTCACCTCGTTAATGTTAATATACTCGGATATGAACTCACTAAATTAACACTACATCAAAATAATCTTGTGCAATTCGGGGTCGAATAAAATATGTGAACGTAACGTAAACATTCAACATATTGCACCAGCTTAATGTAGGGTTCATACGTTTTACAAAAACCTGGAAAAGTTATGGAATTTGAAAAATGCAAATTCCAGGCCTGGAAAGGTTTTGGAAACATAAAAAGACTCAAAGTTTTGGAAGTCATGGAATTTTTCTTTAACACAGCATAATAATATGTGATTAATAAATGTATTTCATGTCGTCCTAACCTCACCGTTCTATTCAGGGCGCGATATTACAAATCCCACTATGAACCACATCAATTGTCATTCATTTTATTGTTACACCTCCGAGGGTAAACTTTAACACAGCTTTTTATTCTTATTGACGACTGACATTTTCAGGAACACATAGTCATAGAAATGTGCCAAAAAGTCATGGAAAGGTCATGAAAAGTTCATGGAAAAGTATTGGTTAAAATGCGTATGAACCCTGTTAATGTCACAAATACACCACAGGACAGCACTGATGTGAGATTATTTCTTTCCTTTAGGATGGTCTAGTGTTATCTGTGTCTAAGTATGTCACCTGGCTGCAAACCACATTTTATCTCATTATCTTCCGTATTACTGAAGTTAAACCTCTAATATTAATAACACTATAGTGCATGTAAATAAAGTTGAACAAGTTTAAACATGAGTGTGCTACAGTTCAAGCTAAGCTTGTACCCCTATCTTGCATGAATGCAATGAATCACCCAGTCATGCCTTAGAACAAGTATATTGTGCTTATTTGTTATAGTGTCTTTTACACATTTTATTGTAATATTTCTATTCTATATTTACTTTAACTGTTACAGTACTTTGCGCAATTTTTTTTATTCCATTTTCGTATGTTTATTGAATGCACCGAACACACCAAGGTAATTCCTTGAAAGTGAAAATGGCAACAAATCCCATTCTGATCACCATTCATTATCAACTAAAACATACTCAGCAACATTAGTAGCTATCTTGATGACCCCACAATTTCACATTTTTAAATATTTTGTTTCTCTTCTTGAGCAGAGCTGCTTTGCAGATATTTAGTTCACTGCCTGTAGTACATTGGTTTCATAAATGTTTAATCTACGTCAGATTAAACATGCTAAATTCAATAAACTAATATGTTTACCTTTCAGCAAGCACTCAAGAGGACATAATGCCAGAAGTCAAGTCAATATTCAGAGAAGTTCTGCCTAAAACAGGTTTGTACCACAACAGTTAGCTATTTGGACAGCAGTAGTTACAAACAAAAGGCTGTTTGTGGAGCTCAATACAACATGTGAACTGTTTAGAAATGTGCAAAAGCTTGCAAAATTAGTCAGTGGGTGCTGTGTGCTCACTCTTTACAGTCTCTTTTACAGCTCAACACCATGGACATTGTTTCTGTACAAACCGTTATATAATTTGGGTTAGTACCATAGCTGGATAAAAATGTAGTTCTGGTGTTAAAAGTGTGATGCCTTCTAATGGATACAAGCTGTTCAGGGACAGAGCATTAGATGTGTGAAATGTCCAGATGGTACATGCAGTGAGAGTGATTGGTCAAAACTGACCATCAGTAACATTGTAACATTAAAAATCCTGGGGGTCGTAGGCTACTAGACACAATGACACTGACACAGTTTGAACTGCCAAACTGTTTGGCTGTGATGCTTTATTTAAAAGTTTGTAGATAGGTAGAATGCAGCTCGCACCGCTGCAAAAGGCGTCTGTGAAAAATAGCAACAATCCAGCAAAGTCTCATTATTTTGCATTTAAGCCAAGATTAGTTTAAATGATTTGAGAATGTATGGAGTTGACATTTTTTTTCTGTTTTGGCAACATCTACAGGCCAACTTGCCATGGATGATGTCCCTACCATGGTTCTGTGTAAGCCAAAACTGCTCCCACTCAAATCAGTCACCCTAGAGAAACTGGAGAAGATGCAGATGGAGGCTCAAGAGGCCGTCAAGCAGCAGGAACTGGCAATGAAGGAGCAGTTGCAGTAGATGACAAACGGAGGATTTGTAACAGCAGGAATGGTCAGGCAGAAAATTCCTTCAGATAGAAGGCACAAACCCAGTCTTCACACACTGGTAGAACTAGTATTTACATTACATGGAAAGTTAGGTGCAATGTTTGGGTTTATAGAGCACTCAACTCTATTGAAAGTCTTCACTCACTAGTCATTGTCAAATAATCTACTGCATGTCATCAGTCAAGGATTACATCTATTGCCAAATTTTCCAAGACCTGCGTACTTCTTCAGACTCCCCATTTGTATTACTGCATCTGTAAGTTGGCATTAATGCATACAAGAAAATGTCAGTTAACGGCTTCCTTCTTGAGTGAAGATCAAAGAGTGAAGTTGCAACATGTAGTTAGTAATTTTGTGTTTATATTGTGACATTCACAAAAACAGTCTTGGGTATTTTAATAGTGATTTAATGAACAAACAAGGTCCAATACTGGTACATTTACAACACCAGTACTCCCCAGATATAAAAAATAAACACTCTAAACACTATTTTCTGAAGTTACCCAACTGGTATTTGTTTTTGCACTGTACTCATGTCTTTGTATTGTCTTTGTGTTGTATTTGTGTAATTTAAAGGGTAAAAAGAGAAAAGTCAAGCACAGCATAGAAACAGCAGCTAGTTATGGAGCTAGTATTGCATTTAACCAACGTGCTCCCCTTTTCTTTATTTTTTTTTTTATACCCCTTTATAAAGCCTTTGACACAAACAAGTCATCTCGGTACAAACACTGCTTTCTACAAAACAAAAGGAGTGGCAGTGAAATCAAGAAAATACTGTACAAAAATTACATGGAATGACTGACACTGCGAGGTGTGGCACTTTAAGGGTTAGCTTATGTACATGTTTATATTGAAACACCTTGAAGAAAGTGATCTACTTCAGTTTCAATCAAAAGTGCAGTTTTTTTTTTCCTACCCCACCTCAATTTTAGAAATGAACTTGAATTTTGAAAAATATGCAAGTAAAAAAGTAGCTTTATCTTCTTCTTTCCAGGAAATCTGACACATTAAAAAGGGCTCCTCAGTAACTTTCAAGTTTGACAACACCACCATCTCCCTCGCTGACAAATCTCTTCCGGCCTCTGATGAGAGACAGAACATATTAACATACAGTAATAACAAAACAAAAAGAAAATCAGCAAAACACATCTCCCTTCGGAGATGAGTGTAAGGTGTGTCTGAGAAAACTAGTAGCGTGCACTTACCGACAGGGACAAAGATCTCTTAACTTTACATCAATTATCCCCATACTGAAGCTTTTGTCAACACATTGCTCCAGGATGAAGTATGCACGAGGGACATCAATGTTGATTTCAGCAATGTCCATATAAACTCTTTCATAGCCCTATAAAAGAAAAAAAAGACACTGTATATAAACCAGCATTTTCTAAGGCTAGCAAACAAATGAGCTGGTGCTTGGGGAAATAATGATGTGCAGTGCATAATTCAAACACCAGGAGGCGCCTTACCCTTCTCATTTGGTCTATACTGATGACGGAAGAGACAGAGAGCGACTTGAGTAACTGCAGAACCATTTTCACTGTTTTCTCTCCTTTGGACTCCAACATCATCACAATTGCCTTAGGGAAATAGAAATATTCACAGCTTTGTATTAGTACTCAAAAACCTTTGCTACTATCCACTGGAAGCACTTACTGCAGTACAAAACGTACACTTATTTTATTTACACTCCTCAATGGGGATTGAAAGTTAAAAGATAAAAACTTCAAACGATGATAAGATGTTTCAAATGATGGCAGAGTGTCATCTGCACACACAATATTGTTCAGGTATAGAATAAACATCGTCTTTGTGGCTCAGTTTGTTTTTTTCGCCCTCGTGTTTAGCCTCTGACACACCTGAAATGTGATACTTTACGGGTAAGACTGAGCTCGGGCTGTCCTGCTTTAAACTAAAGCAAAAGGGTTTACCTCGTAGACAAACTCATGGTGGAAATGGGGAACCTCCAGATCTTTCAGGCACTTCTCAGCCTCCTTGCTGTCTCCAGACAGGATGTACTCCTTCAGCAGCAGGTTCATCTGACAATACAGAGAATAGGAAATAACTAATGGCGCTTTGCCATTACGTGGTACCTGCTCGACCCGCCTTGACTCTACTCGCCTTTTTTGGTTTTCCATTACGAAAAAAAGTACCTGGTACCTGCTAACAGGTACTTTTTTTAGTACCACCTCAGTCGAGGTTCCAAGCGAGCTGAGCCGATACCAAAAGGCGACGTGAAAGCGACAGACGGGGGTGTCCTGAACAAACCCGCCATTTTTATATAGTTTAGCCAGCTGTTTTTTTTTTTTTTTTTGCTGCCTCCAGCTTCATTTGAAACAAAATGTGTCTTCTGGCTGTGGCAACAACAACACACCTTCGATGTTCTGTGTGTGTGTGTGTGTGTGTGTGTGTGTGTGTCGCGTTAGGTCACAGCAGTTTACTGCGGCGCCGCTATGACGACCAGCCACGCTGAGGCGGACGCGGTACTAAAATCTGCAATGGAAAACGGACGCACAGTGAGGCGAGTAGAGTCGAGGCGAGTCGTGCAGGTACCATGTAATGGGAAAATGCCATATTATTAACCTATGGCATTTTTCTTACAGCTACAAGTTGTAAAAAGAGCACCAATCAGTCGTAATTGTAGGGAATTCTTGGACTTGAATGAGCGTTAAGGCTCTCTAAGCGGAATAGAGGTTTACGAATCATGTTATCGCACCCAATATTCATAGAAACCCCCTTCTCAAAAGAACAGTGAGCCAGACAGGTACATTGAAACTGCTAAATATGTTAATGTAGCACTGTTTGTTCTTGAGCATTTGAGAAATAAACCTGAACACTGTTTTCCTCAAGGGGTGCTGCATTGATAAAAGTTAGGGCAGCGTTTGCACAGAAATGATGAAACGGTTCAGGTTTCTCAGCCATCAAAAATGTCTTTCTTGTGGTGGTGAATTTACCGAACCAGATAAAGCTTTGTAACAGACACACACAAAGCTAATATTTCACAAAAGAAATAAAAAAAAATAGTCTACTGAATTTTAGTTAGAAAAGGTGAAATAAAAAAACAACAGGTTTTTACAAGTCTGCTTTATGTAATCTACCTCTTTAATGAGCTGTATGACAGGTCTCTGGCCCCCGCCTGTCCCCCACTGGTTGTCTATGCGTAGGCCACCCATACTCATCCTCAGCAGCACCGCCGCCCGGTCTAGTGACACTCTGGAAGATATATAAAAAAAAAAAAAAATAAAAAAATAAAACAGCCAAGGTTTGTGGGGCAAAGTTGTCACACTGCAACACTGTCTTTCATACCTACATCCATTACTGTCCCATCGCTCCTACATGGAAGTGATCTCACTGCTTCTCCTCCAATATACAAAAAATCTGGTGTTTCGCATGTTTGTTTTGTGGGTGCTGCGGCTTTGATACAGAGCCCCTTTAACAAAAGTTGCTTGTAATGTTTGAGAGAACCTTTGTTTATCACATTAGTGTACTTACTGGAAAATGCTTTGGATAGGATTTGATTCCTATATGTGATCTAGAAAACTCAATACAACATGTTTCCTTTACCTATAAAGTGCTCATATTATGCTCATTTTCAGGTTCATAATTGTATTTAGAGGTTGTACCAGAATAGGTTTATGTGGTTTAATTTTCAGAAAACACCATATTGTTGTTGTACTGCACATTGCTGCAGCTCCTCTTTTCACCCTGTGTGTTGAGCTCTGTTTTAGCTACAGAGTGAGGCATCTCACTTCTGTTCCATCTTTGTTGGGAGTCGCACATGTGCAGTAAGTACTGCTAGCTAGTCAGTTGCAGAGCATGAGGGCGTGCCACGCTAGCAGCTAGGTGAGCATTATAACGTGTTACAAAGTGATGCACGTTCATCACGGAATTAAAGGCTGGACTACAATAGAGCTGTCTGAAGCAGTATGTGAACAGTGTTTTCTCTGGAAGAGTCCCTTTGGGGTGGACTTTGGGCTTTTTCACTTTGTAAACTTATAACGTGCACAAAAAAAGATATAGAACACAATAAAGGAAAGGGGAAAAGCCAAAAAGCATAATATGTAACCTAGAAATCTAGACACACCCTAGCGGCAGCACAACTAATTTGCAGCCAGGGTCAGTCTAGCAACTCTCCGTTGGCTTGCAAGCTGGATAAACCAAATTCTGGTCAGGCCAATCACGTCGTGTATAGAGTCGGTGGGTGGGCTTAACATAAGGACGGCAGAGTTACGACGGCTGCTGCTGCTGGCGAACAGCGGTCTTTCGAATCAGTTTTAGCCGCGACTCTGGAAGACTTGGAGTTAAGCACTGAAGTCATTCTTAAAAAATGAAGATGTGTTCGGAGTTTTGCCGACCGGATACAAAATCTCTATCAAAAAAAATCTAAAATCTATCAACTAGCGTTGCTCTGGTTGGCTATGAGTGCAGAGGGAATATGAAAGACAACCGTTTATCCCGCCCCTCGGATTGAGCCCTGCCAATGGTGAGTTCCCAGACCCAACATCTTGATGTGGGTCTGGCTTGTCAGGCTAAATAATATGAGCACTTTAATACATTTCTAATCTTGTTTAACACACTCCTCTAAGAAAGGTTCAGATTCTCCTTCACTTTCTTACCTTACTTCTTGAAGTGACCACTCTATGCTATATTTAATGATCTGACTATTATGTGTACACACATTCTATATTATTGACTGAATACCCTCTTATCTTTTAGGGATTCACTATAATCTCATTTACAAACACTTTAAACCCTGACATAATCACTAAGGATTTTCATAATAAGAGCATAAAACAAGAAACTAAAATAACGGCACCAGCAGAGCTCGGCCAACCATCCCATACCTTGTGTATTGACAGTCAACTCTGCCTTTGTAGCCATCGATGTAGCTCTTGGACAATATTTGGTCGCTCACAGCGCGTGCAATGAATTGGCCCACCAACTGGAAAATTAACACAAAAGAGGGAAAAAATTTGAACAAACATGAAAGTCAAGAGCCTCATGTTCATGAATGCCTGACACGAAAAACACTAGGGGTGTGCAAAAAAAAAAAAATCGATTCACATTCGTATCGCGATTCCAGCTCTACCGATTCATAGAATTCCAAAAATCAATTCATATTAATCATATAATAATACATAAATTTTTTTTGTTTTTGTTAAATTGTATGTCTACTGCAATCACATGGGAAAAGTAACTACATTTACATGCTGTGAATCTTTTTTTTTTTTTTTTTTTTTAAAAATCGAGAATCTTTTTGAATCGAAAATTGATTTTGAATCGAATCTTGAGCCTAAAAATCGATATCGAATCGCGACATTTTCTGAATCGTGCACCCCTATAAAACATTCATCAAGAATGAAGTGAGGAATAAGCATTTATTCAGAAAGACACTGGCATTTCTATGGCTCCCTATTGATTAATTTTTTTTAAATCTGGGAATTCATTTGTATTTGTTATATAGAAAATACAGGACAAAGTCATATTTCAAAAATCACTAATGCAAAGTTGTTTTATTCCATTACTTCAAGGAACAGTGTCTTCTTGCAACAGTAAATAGAATATAGTTTTGTTGCATGAGAATACATGGAGGCCCCACAAAAACACTAACATGACAGATGACTGGCAGTGGCCTCAGGGGCACGTGTGTATGTGTTTGTTTACAGTAGTGCAAGCACATGATTTAGGGAAACGAAAGAGCTGGCTTTGCTCTTCTGGCCTCCACAAAGCCTGTGCTCAACACTGATCATTGTTCCTGTTCAGACAAGAGGCAGCTCCGTCTCATTTGACCCGTGGCTGTGTCTAGACTGGCAGGCATATGAGGAGAAAGAGAGGAGTGTGCAATGTGTGTGAGAGAAACTGAGAAAGAGAGTGAAATGGGTAAAGGGAGGGAGGCGGGGGCAAGGCAGAACTGTGAGAGTGGGACAGAAATGACTAGTGAGCCCCAGCGAGACAGGGACAGGAAGGGTGTGAGTGGTGGCGACCGTCCTTTGCTGAGCTTGCATTTTGCGAGAGCAGACGGACTGAGAGAGAGAGTCGTGTGTTGACTGTAATGGGATTGACAGATACATATCGTAATATTGTAATTTACATGAGTATACAAAAATAGGCTTCACCATGTGGTTATTTAATTACCAGAACGTATGCTATATTGTGTTATACTGTGTATTGATTGAGATATGATATTACCTAATTCGGGATAGAAGATTTTGGCCATTATTGCCCAGCTATAAGTTGGTAATTGAGCTATGGGTGTACACACTTATCTCCAGACCCTCAGTTGACTCACCTGTGGGGCTCCGGGTGTGTCCAAGACCAAATCGGGCAGCTCTAGGAGCAGTTGGTCGAAGGACTTTTCCATGTCGCTGAGGGACAGCACCGGCCCGCACAGGTCGGCCAGCAGCCTGGAGGTGAGCTCCCGGTGGCTGGCTTTGGCCTCCAGGGCCAGCGACACAGCCAGCGATGGCACTTTGCTCTGCATCGGTCCCAGGTTCAGTTCTGCAAGCAGCTCCTGGATGTGGAGAGAAACATTAACTTGGCATGGGCTCTAATGGCTGTGTTCCCGTCTTTCAATTCTTGTTATTTTTAGAGAACTTTCTATGTAGATTTCCGCTTTTGTTTCTTTCTGCTGCTGTCACGCACAAGTACACCAACAGGTTGTTTCCTGCACACTTACCGCTACTTCATTTGTGTCTCCGTGTTCAAAGTACTCTTGCACTATGGGGGTGACTGTCTTCTCAAAGTCCCTCTCATCCAGCGGGGGAACCACAGTCTCATACACGCAGTTTTCCTGTCAAAACACAATCACATTCTAGGTCAAGCATTTGGGAGATTAAATAAGGATGAGCTGCCATACATGCTGGTAGTTTTATCAAGAATTAACATTTACAGTAAATGACTCGCTTGTACAGTTTTTGGTATTTATATGACAGATTAATACGACACTTATTTTATTCACCGTACATACAAATAATAGGAAAAACCTACAATATGATGCAAGTTAGTACAGCAACGTCATAAACTACACCTTCAAATATTACTACATAGCAACAAAGTCTCAACAAACATTACACGTTATAAGCCCCACATACATTTCTTTTATTGCAGGGTTTTGCATTGATTGCATCAGATTTTCCAAGTGACCATGCTATTCCGAACACTACATGTATAATAAAGATGTCAACACCACAGTCAGTACCTGAGCTTCGTCATAGTTGGGGTCTTTCTGATCGACCTCCTCCAGTTCATAGACTTCACCAGATCGGCCCCACACACCTTTTCCTCCAGCCCCACCTGCGGAGAAACGTCAGTGACGACGTTCGACATGAGATCTGACAACATCCTGATGGCTCATTTTTAAAGGGGTGATTGAATGCAAAACCGATTTTACCTTGTCATAGTTGAATAATGACAGTTTAGTGGGTAACTAGGACATACATAGAACCTCAAAGTCCCATTGACACCTCTTTCCTCTGCAAATCTCACAATTTGAAACTGCCTCTGAAAACGGGCAAATCTCAATGAGCCGCCTAGTTGACGTCAACTCGGCAGCTCCTCCTCATTTGGCTCTAGTCTCTATCTTTGTCACGCCCAAACATTTACATAGGCCACTAGCTAACTGATCTGATGTCAGTTAGTCTTCTAAATCTAGGTCGCGCAAATCTCAGACGCTTTTTACATTGTTCGCCTGCTCTTGCATTACTAAATTCACTTCTGAGACTTTTTTATGCGAGAAATCAACTATGTAGAGGTCAAATATGGGCCATTTTATATGCTCCATACCCGCGCAAAGTCACCGGTTCTGGGTTACTGGACTACAAAATGCCGAGGCCCTGATGGAGCTCCAGGGTCTGCAGCTAGCCACGATTCATAGGATTGAAGGGACAGTAGCAGCTAACGAAATCCCTAATGCTCACAAAAATGCATTAAATTGAAATCGGACACCATAGTTAGCTTTATAAGACATTGGGGTACATGTTCTGTAAATGGCGTGACGAAATTCAAACTGTAAATATACTTTAATTATGCCGAAGGTGAAGCTAACTAGCTAGCCGCGATCTGTAAACATAGGATTGGTGGGACAGTAGCAGCTAACGAAATCCCTAATGTTCACAAAAATGCATTACATTGAAATCGGACACCATAGTTAGCTTTATAAGACATTGGGGTACATGTTCTGCAAGTGGCGTGACGAAATTCAAACTGTAAATATACGAAAGTTATGCCGAAAGTGTAGCAACGATTATTATTAAATGGGACACATAGCCTAGCTTGCAGCTCCGGAGCTCCGCGGAGCCCCGGTCGTCCAGTAACCGAGAACCGGTGACTTTAACTGGGTATGGAGGTTGCCGCTTTCTCGTCAGACTGTGTGGAGCTCCTAAAGTCCAACACGTCTTACCAAATTTGCAATTAGCCATCAATTTTTGTAAAACGGCCCATATTTGAGCTTTATATAGTTGATTTCTCGCTTAAAAAAGTCTCAGAAGTGAATTTAATAACGAAATAGCCCGACAAACAATGTATGACTTTGCAGTGTCTGAAATATGAGACCTGCTGTCTCGTCTCCAATGTGTTTCTATGGGATTCGCTCAAACCAATCAGCGCGCAGCTCATCTAAATATTCATGAGCATACCATAATTGGAAGAAAAGCTCTTGTTCCAAATAGAGCCATATTTACAGGGTAGTTAAGGGCCTAATGAAATAGCATTCGGGCAATTTTCAGCCCAACCAATGTTACATACCCTATTAGGAGACCTTAAGGAACAGTGTAAAATACCCTATATAATCACTCAATCACCCCTTTAAAGGCAATATGGTTAAAAAAGCAAGGCCATGAGCAGTGTCATTTTCAAAAGATGGAGTGGCACATATCTCTGGTTACTTGAAACATGAGTTGTTTTGAAAACATCTCATCTCTGAACATGATGTCCCTGAAATAGAACTCCTGAGAAACACCTTCAAAGCCGTTTCAAAGCAGACATAAGAAGAAGGTGGTGTCGTGGTACTGAGGGTAAAGATTGAGACACGGAAACAGAAAGGGGATGCTGATCTATAGCAGGGAAACATCTTGAATCTCAAGTGTTTTTGTAACCTTTTTCAGATTAAATCTTATGAGCAACTTAGGGTCAAACACCCACTGTATGGTGCTAGTGTCAGACAAAACCCAGTCACATTTTCAGAATCTGCTCATTAAAAGCCTGACCACCTAGCCTAGAAATCTAGACGCACCCTAGTGGCAGCAAATGTAATTTGCAGCCAGGGTCAGTCTATTAACTATCTCCGTTGGCTTGCGAGCTGGAAAAACCAAATTCTGGTCAGGCCAATCACGTCGTGAATAGAGTCGGTGGGCGGGCTTAACATAAGGACGGCAGAGTTGCGACGGTTCCGCAGGAATTCCCTACTACTTGAAAACAAAGAAGATGGCTGCTGCTGCTGGCGAACAGCGGTCTTTCGAATCAGCTATCCCGCCCCTCGGATTGAGCCTTGCCAATGGTGAGTTCCTAGACCCAACATCTTGATGTGGGTCTGGCTTGTCAGGCTACTGACCACGCCCCATGCTGTGATGAGAGTCAGAACCCCTGTCATTACCAGATGTGAGTCGAGTGCAGAAGTGAATTGCGCATGCTCAGATTTAAACGGTTTACGGCATAACGCCAAGGGATCCGGCAAATGTTTTAGCTATCTATGATTGTTCGAATGCTAATGTTAGCTCAAAACGCCATTCAAGTGACAGCCTTTGTTGTGTTTGATTGCCAACTTGTAGCCAGCAGTGAACGAACTTCGTTATGTATGTCCATTTTTATTGTATTGACATTACAGAAGTCTCTCGTTAGCAGGTTCTTGTAGGCTACTTCAGCCTTTAATCTAGAACTGACATCAGGGATGATGTCGTGAAAATGTGATGCCTTACGCTAAATAATAAATTACTGATATGTAATGTACCTATCTCATTATTCTGTGGCTAACAGCAAAACAGATCTGCTAGCCTACCTGTGTGGGGCTGTCGCAAAGTGACGCATGCGCAACTCACATCGACATCGGGTAGTGACAACCCCCACTGGTTATTTTGTTGTCCTGACCTGACCTCCAAACATCTCTGGAGACATCCAGTTGTTTTCAAATGTGTGTAATATTATCATTAAAGGCCTTGCAGTGTCAAGCCTCTTGGATTAATTTTAAAGAGAAGTAACAGTTCTAAAGTCAAGAAGGAAATAGCAGTCGAGAAAAGTGAGACCCTTTTGACCAACTGTCAACCAATAGGCCTTTAACTGAGTGTGCAGGCAGTTGCTTAGTGTTTTAGTCAAAACTACACAATAGATTTTAACCAATGATGCTTCATGTATATGATTTATGTACCCAAAATAACCCACAACAATTCTCTTTCAGACTTCCTTATATCACACAGCACATCTCTCTGCTATAGTTTATAACATGAGTTAGAATTCACAAAGGTCTTGTCCAGCATTCAAAAAAGAAATACTATAGTTGTTATAATATTACTAATGTTATATGGATCATTATCTGTATGTGTAATCTCTACTAATACCCATGCTAAAACAAATGTAACCCAAGGACCAAACATGCTGTGATATAAGCCCTCTATCTGGGGAGGTGACGCCTTTGTTTGTGTTACACAAACAAACATCTGCTGGGTCTGAGGTCAGACTGAAGACAGCTTAAGAACCCAGTGTCAAGCAGCTTATGTGACATTAAAACCTCCATTAGTCCCAACCAGGCACAGTGGCACATGCCAATATATTTAGCACAGCCCACATTGGTTGTGGAAAACTGTTCCACTTCAGCATTAAAACATGGTGGATGCTAGTTTGCTCTCGCCAGAGATTCTGCACATCCACTGTATTTGTCTTTCAAAATTGCAATACATGAACTTTTAATGCAGAGAGCTCAGAGCTCAAATAACAGGGCCCCACTGACGTGACAGTTCTGTTATGCAGCCAGCAAAATGGACAGACATTGTGCCAAGAGAAACTACACTTGATCTTCCATGGGGAGAGCTAAGTGACTGAACTGTACTGCAGTCTGCTGGGACATATAGGTAGGCAGTGCATGCTTACATCACTGAATAAGTACCTGCAGTGAGAGACAGCTGGACTATTAGAACACTTGCTAAATTCTGATCTGCTATAAATTTGTGATGTATCAGTGTTACTTTTAAAAGTACAGTTCGGGGAAAGGCGGATCAGAGGAGCTATATTTGGTTTAATGTATAAATTGGATAAAGCAAGTAAGCCATAATACAACATCAGCTGAATACCTAATGCTGTTATCATTAGGGTCACCCAATAAGAAAGTATTATATTGTCGTTTTTCTGTCCTTTAAAGCTGCCCCATTTTCTATCTTACACTATTACAATGTGTATGCTTGTAATGTATGTTTAATTGTATTAATTTGTATGTGCTTTTGTTTCTCCTGTCAAAGCTATTTGTAAACTAATGTTTTTAAAGGTGCTATACAAATACAATTATTATTATTATTATTATTATTATTATTATTATTATTATTATTATTATTATTATTATATATCTATAGCTGTCAATGGGCTGTCCAGCAACACAAAAACAGTTAACAAATCTCATACACAGGACAGACATATGCTCCATTAATCTTATTAAATTAAAAAGAGCATTCCAGTCAATGTCCCTTCAAATAACAGCCAGCTGTCTCCGTCTCCACTCATGGCAGTCCAAAAGGTGAAATAATATCACATCCAATGGGTTGACAGATTATCACGAACAAAAGCAACTTCTTGTCCACTAAACACAAATGTTGCCAAGATTATTATTTAACCACTAATGGAAATTTACAGAAAAGCTTGGCGGAGCAGATGAAAAGAAAAGGGCGCTTTTAAATGGGTGTGACCTGCTCACAATCACCTAGCCATTTGTGTACATGCTAATTGGTTTATGGCTCCTAGATGGAGGGCCAGTCACACAATGATGAAGGCCTTCTCTTTGTAGCACAGGGCACTAAAACACCAGAGGCTCTTTGATTTACTTGTACTCGCCTGTGGTAATTATAAGCAAAAGGTTATGAAAATTAGAGAAACTGAGACATTTGATCTCTTTGGTATCACACAGAAATGGCTTTAACATACATCATATTGTAGTATTGATAATATAATATTGCCATATTAAAAAGTAAACTGGACTGACTTCTTCATTTATTGAAATGTTAAATCTTCGTACCTTTCTTTGGCAGACCTCTGCCCTTGCCCAGTCGGGACTTTCTGTCCAGCAGCTTGCTCTTAGGGCTGCTGGGTGCCACCGAAGTTCCACTGACCACGTCCCCGTTATCGCTGAGAGAGTCCCCCCTGCCGGAGTCCCTGGAGGAGTTCTTTCTCAGCCTCCGCTTGGCCTTCGCCTTGAGACGTGCTTCATGGATGCTGTTGCTAGACGAGGACAGCAAGTTGCCATTTATCTCATTTCTGAAGTTTTTGCTGACAACCAATCCTGCATCGTCTTCCTCGCCAGATAAAAAGGAGTCACTCAGGTCCTCCGCCTCTGCTGGATTTCAAGGACAAAATAGGGGAGAGTTTAAGTTGATGAGTAAGTGGTACTGGTTTTTCTGTGCAGAACAGATCAGGGAGATTAGAGCTGACTGTTCTTTGAGGTATTTATTTCAGCCGGGGCCATGTGCAAATCCAATAAACTCAGGAAAAGATGCTTGATGTCAGACTCAATTATACTCAGTCAATTTCTATCTGCAGTCACCCACAAAATGTAGGATGAATAGCAGAATGTCATCAATGCTACATTCAGCATCACAGAACCTGTAGGCAGTGCAAGAAAATAAGCAGTCAACCACTTCCGCATGAAAAATCCCCAGTGCCCCACATAATAAGACACAGCGGATGAGACATTTAAATTGTTGTCACTCACCAACGGGGTTTGCGTTCAGCCAGGCCTCGCAGTCAGTTGCCATTTTTTAAAATAGAAAAGAGATTTTGCAGCAGAACAGCGTGCAAAAAAATATTTCAAATAAAACCTGCAATGTTGAAGAGGAAACAGAATTTTATATGCAGACACGATTAATAACATGCCCAGACATATGCTGCCACGCAACAGCCTCCCCTCCCCCTATTCATTCAAAGTGACACTGTTGATAAACAATAGCGTTGCGTTAGCTTGAATGTTTAGCGTTAGTGTCAAAATGAAGAGCTGCGTCAAAAGACTCTACTGTCTCCAGAGTATTTAACTGCACATATAAAACGATCCTACTCATACACTTTATCTAAATATGCAGTTTACAGTTTATTAACCGTTCGTTGATGTTACTGACTCGCCATTTATCGTTTGTTGAAGCTCAGACGTCAGTAAAAGATAATATAGCTAACTGTCTGCTAACATTTTTTTAGTTACAGCGAAAACATTGTAAATCTTAACAACACTGACATAAAACATGCATTTCTATCTGCCTTGCTCTGTCGATTAAATAACTCACAATGAAAACTGACCGTCTGTCTGTTGCGTCCCAAGCTTCAAACTCTTAACACGAATCCTGTTGTCTTTTTGTTTTATCTACCCAGCAACGCAGGCACGTAGGTCTGTGTTTTCCTTCTCTGATTGGCTGGGGGTGTGTTCGTTTTTAAAGCAAAGAACCAATGAAAATGCAACACGGTTTTCTTCTCGCATGTTCTGTGTAGTTTATGTTGTTTGCAAAGTGTTGCCCCCTATCTGCGGTACTGCAAACAGCTCTTTCTATTTTGGGATATTTTCACATCGGCTACAACATTCTAGTCATTATTGGTGATGATGGTGGTGATGATGATGATGATGATAATGATGATGGCGACGATGATATTGATGATAATGATTAATTGACTCTGTCAAATTAGCATTATTTGTTCTTCTGGCCAAAGCATGCAGTCTGAACAGTTCACTGTGTAAAAATACTATGTATGAGTAAGCAGAATAACTGTCTGACCGGGACATTTTTAATAAAAGTACAATCATTTAGCAGATGATCAAGGTTAAATGTCCAAACAAACAAGAATATCCAAACTGACTTACACATCTATTTAGGCCTAGTTTTAACACACAGATGTGTTTTTGCCTCAACACTTGGGGGAGCTCTTTTACAACATTCCAAACTCAAGTCCTACCAAAAACTAGTACAGAAAATGGATGGATGGATGGATGGTGCACTGTAGCCGACCTGTCTGTGTTGTGACTGTGTGGCCATTATATATCACATAGCATACACAATATGTTAGACTCTACACAATGATTATTTGAGGAAAAATTCCTGTTGACACACTTTAAAATATTTATTCATGTTTTTTTTTGTTTTTTTTACATCAAAAATCATATGAAAAGTTTGTCAAAGAAAACAACACTATAATTGATGTCACAGGATCAGTATTCACAGTATACAAAAACAGAGTCTGGCGTGATAATCCCTCTGAACAAATCACTTGACATGTTTCACTAAACATGAAACATTGCATGTTTAACTGATAAATTAAACACATGGTCCAGTTTAAGGTCTTCGATATTGAAGGCGTTCGACATATGTCGGCAAATATGAGTGGGATTGTCTTATGAATTCAATCCAATATAAAACTTTGAGAAAATAAATATCCTTTTGCGTAGTTGCATGATTATCAATCCAAGTAATTTACATTTTTACCTGACAGATGAAAGGAAAACATTAAAAGCCTCACATGAAATACAAATGAAATGTTGTGTACTAAGCTAAACATTGCAATCTATTAAACAAATACAACAAACCTGAGAATCTGACTCAATTTTTTAACTGAGTAAAAACATTCTTTGGCACATATTTCAAGTCATTTTGCAGCTGTAAATGTATCATTGCTAAAATTGATTCAAACTCAGAAAATTGACATTTAACATGACAATTAACATGAAGCCCATTCTGTAAAAATTAGTCTTTTCAGTAATAATCATCATTGCAAATACATTTCCATTCCAAAAAAAATAACAAAAACATTTTTTATCACACACAGTCCAATGAAGTAAACTGTAAGAAAATTAATTGATAACCCCCCAAAGATGCAATTACATATTGTAGCCTCCATATACATTACACCTCAGCTTTGTACACAATTGAGATCATCTATGGCTGGGATTGTCAGTACCATTCAAGACATCTACACATCCCTTCTCCCATAATAAGAAAAGCAGTGCAATTGTCTACATGCTCTAGCTTCCATGAGTCACATTATCTATGCTGTAGTTGTCTATAGCCTTGCACACACAGCACACATACGAGAATCTTTCCTCTGCTGTTTGCTGTACAAGACGTGAGAGGTCAAGCTGATGTCAGTGTGCAGCTGAGGGTTCAGCAAGTATGCCCGACAGACTCTCCTCTGCCAGCTGGGACAGGTATTTCTGTGGACGAGTAGAAGAACAGAAAAAGCAAAGATTTACAATCCAAAATGACTAATCTGACTGCACACAGGTCTTTTCTGTTAACACATGGTAAAGTGTTTTCTCCAAACTACAACCAAGACCTCTTTAGCGATGATTTGCGGCAGCTCCACTGAGATAAAATGTTTCTTTTTCAAGAAAGGTCAGGACAAGAAAGCAGAATCTTGATAAATGTCAGCATTACAGTCAAACAACCAGCTGGCCAATCATTTCCACCACCAGCATGTTGGATTTTACTGAACGTTTTTTCAGAGCTATTTAAACATTTTATGAAAATGGTTTTCAGTTGAGTGATCATAAGTGTCAGTGACGAGAACTGCAGTCCCTATTTGTCCAAATCCATTTTGAAAGAAGTTTCCAGAAATACAATAATGAAGTGACACATTATAATCCGGAAAATCCAAATATTTGGTATATGAATAAAAAATTAGCAATTAGCTTCAGTTCAGTTGAGCTTGACTCAAATATCTGAGAACGGGAGCCTCACTCACTCTCTCTTCGCTTTTCTTTTCTTTTTATTATACAGCAGTTACAGACTGGTTAAAAGCTGTGGCTAATGCTGTGTTGGATTTTAAACTGAATTGATAATAATGTAAACAATAATTTAAAAAAGATATGCACTTCTCTGTGTTAAAGTTAAACTACGTAAATGAGTGAGTTAAACAGAAATCTATGGTAAAAAGAAAAGGACAAAAAATTATCTAAAAGTATTAAACACCAGAACACATACACACAGAGAGCTTTGACAGACAGCACAACTGTTTCAAACTGTTTTTTTCCTCTTGGAATGTAATCCATCAAACGTTTAAATTTCTGGTCCTCCAGCTTGCCTCAGCTGTGCTGCCGGGGACAAGAGAAATACAAGATGGCTCGGTGCTGAGTGGCCAATAATCAGAAACCTAATACAGTTGCAATTTTACATGCAATGTGTATGTTCGTTCGTGTGTGTGTGTGTGTGTGTGTGTGTGTGTGTGTGTGTGTGTGTGTGTGTGTGTGTGTGTGTGCGCGCTAGTTTGTGTGCCCATCTGACAGTATTCGTGCATTTTATTTTAGATTTTTGATTAATCTGTTGATTATTTTTTCAATTAACTGTTTGAAAAAGACTGTAGTCTATAGTAATCTTTATATTGCTTTGTTTTGTCCAACAAATAGTTCAAAGCACAAAGACATTTCATTTAAAGTCATATCAATCTGCACATTTGAGAAACTGGATCCAGCAAATTTGGCATTTAAACAGTTACTCAATTATTAAAACTAATATGATTAGTTTATTAGTAGGCTACATTCACTGTCTTTTGCGGTCCTGTTTAGAAAACACCATATTTAATTGAAAATTTAAAGTAAAATGTATTTATTATTATTATTATTATTATTATTATTATTATTTATTTATGAAACAAGAAGAAAAGAAGAAAGGCAACCAAATTAATATAAAACGCAAGTGCTGCATGTATGTGAAGTGATAACTTACCAACCCAGCAACAGGTGGTGAAATCTTGTGAATTTTGCTACCAGACCACACTAACTGTGGACCACACCAGCAGTGCTCTCAGTACAGTGGAGCATACAGGTATACATATTCAAATGTTTAATATATATATATATATAATGTTTGCTAGTATAAAAGGTGTGACAGCAAATGCACATGCAGACATGTTGTATATGTACATACAATACTACATGTACATTAACTGTCAGATAAACAGATCTACCTCACAAGGGTTAGCATGCTCATATAATTCACTAAAGAATGAATAAAATGTTGAATTGTATAATTCCCGATTATCATTTTATTCCTTCTCGTCATCATCACCAACTTCACCTGAAGGACCAGTGTGTCTCTGTGCAGTGTGTACCTGTAGGTTCCTGTAGTGTATGGTGCTGCGGCAGTGAGTGGTCTTTGCAGTCTCCTCACTATTATAGAACAGTCCGCAGAGTTTACAGTAGAAGCCGGTCCTCGGCACAACAAACTCAACACCTGTTAGATGGCAAACACAACTATTAGAATTCAATCGCAGAAATCAACACCTGACAGATGAGGGTCCTCACAAAGCATATTTAAAGTAATAGTACTTGAGGAAAGTTGCTGCAATTTGTCTTAGTTTTAAAATGGAAATTTTATCCAAATTTTGAAAGTAAAAATATCATGTTTCTTTTATTTACTGTACTGTATCCTCATTTGTTTTGTCACCCTCTTTATTCAAAATGACACAAAGAAACTAAAGCATGCCTCTGTCAATGGCAAGCTAAATAATTAACTTCATAATCGATTCTCGTCAACATAATATTTTTTTAATGAATGAAAAAAAGGGACAACATATATTACTGAAAAAAGATACAACCAAAATGAAAACCTTTTTAATTTACTTGCAAGTGTTTTATGTCACTCAGATATGAAATACAAATTAAAGGTAACTCTATTCAGAGAGGAACTTCACACATTGACAGCAAAATGTATTGTATCTGGAAACAAATAACTTATACAAGCTGAAACCATGAGACTGGATGTTAGTAAACTGCACATGAAAAGTGTTCATAAAAACACTACAATTTTATTTTATCCATCAATGTTGAATGAATTAAAGGGGAAGTGACACTATTCTGTTACTTAATGGTTTCTGCTGATAAGATGAAAACCCTCTTACAAAACATACATGTCCTATATTAGTATGCATGTTATTTTAGTCCCTTAAAAAGGTGAGTACCAAGGTACTTTTCAACAGGCTGTGACAATAAAAACAATGGTACCCAAAATGGCAACAACAACAACAACCACTTGACTAATCAGTGTTAAATTTGTGTGGACACACACACACACATACACACACACACACACACACACACACACACACACACACACACTCACAAACTCTCGGGGCATCATACTATAACAGAAATAGCCACACTCATGTGTCTCATGTTGTTCTATTGTTGTTACACTGCACCAGTCTCCATGCAGCAGGCCCAGTACTGGCCATGTGCTGCTTGGCTGTGTCATTCTAGCCCTAATAATAACATAAATACTCATCTCTCAGGGGTGCATTTCACAACCTGCTCACAGAAATAGGTCGGCAAAGTGACCAAGCAATTCCACTCAATTAGAGTGCTAATGCAACAGGCTGTCAGTGCACTTAATGGGGTACATGATACGACTTTATCTTTAGGACTAAAGACTCTGACACACCAACCCCACGGCCGACCGTCAGCAGAAAAGGCAGTCGGACTGACCCCGAGTTGGTCAAAAAAGTGCCACGGAACACACCGAAGCGACGCCGACTTGAGCATACGTTCTGTGCGTGCGCGAGACGTTATACGTCTCCATAACAGCAGGCTGCGCTAATCTGTATTGTCGCCCCAAAAATCTAAACCGGCAGCTGATTGGACGAACGCGTCACGCAGGTCTGGCCGATAATCGGGTTGGTGTGTCAGCGCCTTAAAACCACAAGCTGAAGACTCAATGAACTTGTCTCTGCGACAATGATTAAATATAGACCAGTTCAAGGACCCTTGGACTGGGTTTAATTCAGCCAGAGAAATCTGATCCGGTTTTATCATTATTTTCATTAAATCTTTTTTACATAACCTGATATTTGCGGACAGAATAAATAAAATCATTGTGGATCTCAAATATAGTGGGTATTGTTCTCATTTTCAGTGTATTTTAAAACATTCAAGTTAGAATCAGAGTGATAATGAAACTTGTTACACTTACCCAAAGGGATGCTGTGTTCACTGACAGCTTTGTCTTGCTCACGAGACGGCGAGGGGGCCTCAATCTCTGTAAAAGACATATCAATTATTAGAAAGGCATGATGCACAAAACATTACAAATGATGCTCTTTGAGGGCATGTTACGTATTGACATGACAGAGTTGCAGGAAATATCTGAAACAAGATAAAAAATACAAAACTGTTTGCAAGAGTCGTTACTGGAGGCAATGTAAATATTCTATAATTGTAATCATGACCACAGCCCATTAACTACAGACCATTTTGTGGTCCTACACATCCTATGTGAAACTCTTTGAACTTCAGAATGCATTTTTGCACGAAAAGTAAATACTTAAATGATTAATAGTTTAGCAAAATAGTTTATTCAAGTTAGTTGAGTTGATTTTTTTGATAATTGCCTAATCCATCCTGTTGAGATAGACTTAAAAACATCTAAACCTATCCATTAGGATTCTTAATGTAACCGAACACTGGACCTCACGTGAATTAGTCTATATCCACGACCTTCCACTACTGGGATTGCTCCGGTTCTGCCGGATCACGCTCTTTTCGCCTGGATGTCCATTACCTTCCGCTTCCTTTGTGTTGGAATTTTAAACTCCGGTCGATTTATGAGGACTATGGTTAACTGCTCCTCAGATCTCTGCAGGGTAAATCCAGACAGCTAGCTAGACTATCTGTCCAATCTGAGTTTTCTGTTCCACGACTAAAACAACTTTTGAAAGTACACGTGTTACACCAAAACAAGTTCCTTCCCGAGGTTATTTTGCTGCGGCAAAGTGGCTTTGTCGGGTGCTAATCACCCGCCCAACACGATTGTGATTGGTTTAAAGAAATGGCAATAAACCAGAGCATGTTTTTCTCCCATCCTGGAATGCTGTGTGGACTAGCCAGACCCTCCTCTGCAGTGCTATGGAGGAAGGTCTGGTAAAGCGAGACTACACGTGAATCTACTATTAGGATTTGACTAGTCTTTTGAAAAGTACCTTTTTTAAGCATATCAGCATCCTTGTGTTGAACCCCATTACTGATTGTTTCTGTGACCTGTCCTACTTCCAGGGTTTTGCTGTCCTCTGATACACAAATGTGATTTTCCATTGGCTCCTCTAGGGGTCCACTTTTGGTTACTTTTTCCATTAAACATGTCTCCTCCAGTGCAGCCTTGAACTCCTCACTGGGGAAGTCACTAAGGTTAGTGATTGGGAGCTCAGGAATCTCTGGACTGAGTGTCTGGTCTTCAGGACTGGTTGCAGTTAAAACATTCCCTGGTTTCTCATCTATAGATGTTTCTGCCAGGCCTCCAGCATCCTTTTCCTGGTTAGACTTCTCGTTGGACGTCTCCCCGACCTCCAAGGACGAGGAGGAGGTAGGTGGTAATATATGCTCCTCGGCTGCTTCTTCCTCTGCAGACTCTTTGGGGCAGGATACATACTCTTCCAGTCCTGGAAGATCCGGCTCAATTATGGAATCATCTTCTCCTCCCACTTCATCTACAGTGACCAGTTCCTCCATGTTATTAGGATACCAACACTCTTCATCAGTGTCATCTCCACTTCGCCACTCCTTCACCTTAGAAAAGTGATCAAGAAAAAGAGCTGTTAATATTCTACTCCAACTGCAGTAGTAGCAACCTGTAGCTTTAAAGAGGATGTACACAAGTTTACAGTTAACCGGTAGGGTCAAATAGGGGCGTGAAGGAGTTTGAAGAGTTTGATAAAAATGTTTACTTACAGTGTCTCTTTCTGTACTACATTCAGTAGCCTCTTTTGGCATATTGCTTTGCTGAGGTGAAACAGATTTTTCTTTTGACTGGCGATCCTGGAAAAAGAAATGACTTAGCAGCTAAAAGGCTGTGCCATGCAAAGGAAGTATACAACAACAAATAATATATATTTACAAAAGGAACTCACGGTATTTTCAGTAGCATTTTCTTTCTCATGTTTTTCCACAGTGGTGTGTCTCCTGCTTATCTTTTTGCTCCTGCCCCTGCCTGGTGAACCCTGCCTCTTGTCTTCTAGTGTTCTGCGAAGTGGCTCCTCAGTTATCTCAAACTCTGAATGCCTTGATCTACTGTGGTAGTCACCACCATCCCTCCTCTTTGGCTTTGCATCATGCCTTTGGTATGGAGGTCTGGGCGGCTTGTCTGACTTGTACATTTGTTCCTTCATGTAGAAATCGTCCTCCATATTCCTGTAAGAGTTGAAGGACATGCCTTGAGGGCTGCCTCGTGGGTGCCAGTCTCTGTTGCCCCTCATCCCTTCACCTCCTCCTCCTCCTCCTCCTCGCTCATCTGCAGATCTTGAGCTGATATGATCCAAGGGTTTCTGGTAAGCCTTCCGACGGTCAGCTGCCCTTCCATTGGGCCGATCGTCATCCACGTTGCCCTCATTCCTCCATGGGTCATCCCTCTCCCTTTCATCCTCACCCCTGCGTAAGTGTGATGACCAATCCCAAGAGCCCCGGCGGGGGCCCAAGCCATTGCTGCCTCTCTCCGGACCCCTGCATGGTGCCCCCTGGGGGCTGTGGGCTGAGCTGCATGATGTAAAACTGGGGCTGTGGGAATGAGGACTCAGAGAGTGGCTGATAGGGCTGCGGGAGCGTGCTCTCTCTGGCATGTAGCTGGAGGGAGATGATGGGTAGATTACATGGAGAAATCCTCTAAAGATGCACTTTGTGTTGTTATTTATGAGATCAGAAATGTCACACTGACTCAACTTCAATAATGATAATTAATTAATGAAACAAATGAAAAGTTTCCTTACTGTTCAACTTCTGGCATCTCATCCCTTTCCCTCTGAGAGGTGAGATCCTGGATGATCGATTGAACATCTTTACCTGGTTTCTATACAGAAAATACATTTGTGTTCAGTAATTGGCTAATGCAACCTATAACCTGCTGTTTACTTTGCTCTTCAGTGTTACCTTGAGTTGCAGCTCCTTGTACCTCTTAGACATTCGTATGAGTAGTTTCTGATTGTTAACCATTGCTGGAGTAAGCTGGTAGTATTGAACCATGGCCTGAGCTGCTTCAACATATGCCATCTCCAGAAATGCCTTGTAGGACAAGAGAAAATTGCTGTAAACAATAATCCCCTTCTGACAGTTATATGGTTTGTCCTGCAGGCCATCTGCACAAACATGTTTCACATCTCCGATGTCAGACTGGATGCAAGCAAATCTTTAAAAAAATCATCATCACAAAGTATCACATATCATTGCCATAATAAATCATCAGAACAGTTGTTTTAGTCCCTGTAACTGACAATTTTATTATGAATGCTTTAAATTTGATAGGGGTGATATTAATGGTGTAGTTCAGTTATGATATCTGAAACCTGGGAACCTGAGTGAGCTGTCATGTACTGGTAGTTAAACACCCAGTAAGTTGTGTCAAAGTACATGATATCAAATAACAGCTGCAGCAGAAAAAAGCTAATGAAATCACAAAAATGCACATAAATAACTTGGTGATTTGCATTTGGATAATTCTTTTCCAAGTGAAAATGTCATCATCATCATCAACCTTTATTTAGTTCTCAGGAGTACAATTGAGGGCAAGCCCATTTAAACATAAAATAAATCATCAATATAATTTAGAACACAATTTACAATTTTTGCACATATATAAATACTCAATGCAAAGACTGTAGAAATCATTAATAACAATTATGAGCAATCAACATATATACTTATAAATACAATCGCAAGGGAATCCAGATAAAATTAGCATTTAAATGACTAAAAGCAATTACATCCAAAATGATGAGTATTTAAAACCAGTGCTCTAAACTGCCCATATGTTGGAAGATAACTTAATTTAAATGATTGTTGTAGCGTGTGCCAGGTGGTTAGTGCATTATAGAAGAATGCCGATTTCCCTAGTTCTGATTGAACCCTCGGGACCTTAAGTAAAAGTTGGTTGTTAGATTTGTTTGATAAGGCCCTGAGTTCCACTCTAACAGAGCAGAAATATAAGGAGGGAGCTTACCGTTTATGGTCTCAAAAATGAACAGACACCAATGGTTTTCACGTCTTTCTGCTAATGAAGATAGACCCGCTTTAGCATAGAGTGCACAGTGATGGGTGTTGTAGCTCTCTCCAGTGATAAATCTTAGAGCGGAGTGATAAATTGTGTCAAGGCGTATGAGATTAGATGGAGCAGCACTTCTTTAAATAACGTCACCATAATCAAGCACTGAAAGAAAAACTGCTTCAACAATTATTTTTCTGCTTGATAAAGGGAAGCAGGATTTGTTTCTGTAAAGGAATCCTAGTTTCTAGAAACGAAAACTTCTCATCAAACCAGATGCCAAGATATTTGTACTTGGACACACGCTCTATTTTTGATCTACTTGCAGTGTGTATAAACAAGCTATATAGTCAATATTCCTGGCCTTAGTAAACAAATACATTTTGTCTTACTTGCATTTAGAACCAGCTTATGTTTAACCAGCGCTTCCTGTAGGGCATTAAAAGCAAGCTGTAGCTTCTCCAAGGCAAGCTGAACAGAATCTGCAATGCAATATATAATTGTGTTGTCTGCATAAAGATGGACATGGCAGTCATTCAAAGAAACAATATTATTGATATAAATTAGGGCTGTCAATCGATTAAAAAAATTAATCTAATTAATTACAGACTCTGTGATTAACTAATCGAAATTAATCGCATACATAATTAACGGTGCCTGAACCGATACTTTTTAAGAAAGTAAAAAAAGAAAAGAAAACAAAGGGTACTAAACAACAGTTGGTGACATTAAAGAACGGCTTGTGTATTGCTAAGGCCATATGGTCAAAATTAAATGATTTAATAATAATGTATAACAATAACAATAACTTATTTCACTAGTAAATTGCTGTTGAACGACAAAAACAACCACCAAGGACATTTACAATAACTTCAAATGCACCACGAAGCTGTAGTTTACTAGTTCCATCTAACGCACCGTCTGTGTTGTTTTTCCGACGGCAGCTCGGCAACTGCAGATTGTTACATTCCGCTGTTGAGTCACAGTCCTCTACAGTAAAACACAGTCAAACTTTACACCGTTCAGCATTTTAACCGTGTTTAATCCAGCTATAGCTAGCGGTAGGCTAACGTTAGCTGCTGTCGAGTATAGTGTTAACTAGCTAGCGGTAGGCTAACGTTAGCTGCTGTTGAGTATAGTGTTAACTAGCGTCACATGCAGCGGTGTTTGTGTTGCCTGTATCGTCTTCAGAGCATCAGAGATAAGTGCAGACATATCAGTGGCACCAGATTTCGGTAGCCAGAGTTGGCAGGAAGAAGATTTTTACAAGTAAATGTTCCAGTTAATGATCCAGGCAGCACATTCTCGTCTCCCTCCTTCATTTTACAGTCCAATGGTGGCTAGAACGGCTCCGGGTCAAACGTCAATATGGAATGGATTAATCTGCGTTATTTTTTTTAACGTTATTTTTTCTCAGATTAATTAATCGAAATTAACGCGTTATTTTGACAGCCCTAATATAAATATAAAAAAGGACAGGTGCCAGAACTGATCGCTACAGGACCCCCTTAGAAATTGGCAAGAACAGAGATTGGATGTTTCCGGACTTTACACACTGAGCTCTCCCATGTAAATAATTTTCAAACCAATCACATGCCTTATTATCTAGCTTTTGAAAGGTCTACAAAAAGGGAGGTACAATGCTTCTTTTCATCAAGGGCAGATATAATATTATTTGCGACTAATGTAACAGCTGAGATGCTACTGTGATTAGCTCTTAGTTCTGATTGGTGAGGACTCAAAACTGCAGAACTACTGAGGAAAACCTTAAGTTGATTATTTAACAGAGATTCCAGGAGTTTAGCAAGGCATGGTCATTTTGAAAGTGGTCTGTAATTGTCCGTATCATTTTTGACTCCTCCTTTGTGCAGTGGAGTTATGTGTGCCAATTTCCAGATACTGGAAAATATGCCAGTTGAAATAGAAAGGTTGAAGATATGAGTTAATTGCTCAGCAATAAGTGGAGCAGCCAGTTTAAGAAAGAAAGGATCCAATTTGTCCTCGCCAATTGAACCCCTGGGATTAATAGCTTGCAAGGCATCAAATACAACATCAGAAGAGATGGGATGGAATGAAAGCTTGGAGATCTGACGCATGTTATGTGCACAAAATATTTACAGGATCAACACATTTTCTGTCATCAGGACATGTATATGAATAACAAATAATGACTCAACAATAAGGTTCTTGTACCTGATGGGTAGAGCGCATGAGGATGTAGTTGGTGACTTTGCCAAAGGGTAGTCCCAGGTTGATGACATCATTCTCTGTGCAGCTGCCTTCAGGGAGGTTGCAGATGTGAATGACTCGCCCTGCTGTGGCCTTTCTGGGTGAAAATGGCTGCAAATAATCAAAACAATTACAACCATGAATATTATTTAAATATCACACAGATCATTAGCAAAACAACTATTGGACATCTGACAATAAAATGTGTTGAATTGAGTCAACAACCCTAATACCGTTATATCAATATTTAAACATTCAAACTTGCACCAAACCAGAGTCAAAGTAACTGCTTAAATTACATTAAAGCTGGCTGAGGCACCTTATTTTTGCTATAGGGCTCTGTTTTGAGGCTTAAGTAAATCTAGCCTGTGATGGTAGGATTTGGTCAATCCCAGGTCATTTCAGAGAGATGATGCTCTGTTTTGTGCACACATTGCCTGTGCAACAGAGAGAGAGAGAAGAGGTCTCACTCTAATTCAAACTATGGCGTTTTTTGCATTCTACCCCCTGCAGCTTCAACACCATGAACTGGGCAAGTCATCTGGTTTTGTTCAGTTGTTAACTTTAGTGCGCAAACCTGCCAACCCTATGATAAGAACCTCTAAGATCCTGCGTGCACTGAACCCATCTGTCGTAGGTCAAGGAGTCTATTTGCAATGTGTAAGCCAACGCCTCCAACCACTTCCTTTTCTATTTCTACATAGGCAAATATACAAGATATAACATGTGACTACGACAGTTGAGAAGTTTTCAAAGTTTTTATTTTTTCACTTTTGAAATAGCTAGGCTAGCAGTTTCCCCTTGCTTCCAGTAATTGTAGGCATAACTTTCAATCAGATATGCACAGATGAAACGGAAACTAAAATTATATCTCCTCATCTAACTGTTGGCTCGACAGCAAAAAAAAACATTCTTCCAAAAGTCTCTGTCTTGATGTGTAGCACATCAAAGCCAATCATACTGTAGGAAACTAGTCCATCTAACGTCAATGTAACACTATCACACAGGATGTCATGTCACTTTCCCTTCTTGATACAACCCACCTCATTCCATCTATTAATAGTTCCTTGGCAGTAGTGCAGCAGTGATAATCAAAGTTTACTTGTTTGGATTTAGAGACTTGTCAGCTGACTGGCCCCAGACATTTCACACATTTGACACAAATCCCTCTGGGCTGCCAACTATATTGACCTGCACTGCCGCCGGGTTCGGGCCTATCTGTTATTTCTCAATATTTCCCCGGGTTTGAATTTGGTCGGGTTTGCGCGAATTTCACAGTGTTTCTTTTTTCATGCAGACCGTATCTGTGTAATGTCGTGGTCATTTGATTGTCTCATTGATTTTTTGCTGCTGTTTAAAAATCATGTCACTGACAGCAGTTGTCCCGAGACTCCTGACTCTCATCGATATGGAGAAATGTTATGCAATCTTTATTTAATATGGCATATACAGTAACAGTTTTTGGGCTGTGCTGAACATTTGAGAAGGCGCATATCGGAGATAAGGTCACAAATGTTTGTTACAGCGCTGAAAAGACTTTAGTTGACTTTGGTCCGTGTACTTGGTGGCCAACGGATTTTCGTTTTGAAAGGAAAAAAACAAAAACGAAAAACGGCCAGTTTCCCAATTACCATTAGTAAATAGGAAAACAAAAAACGGAAAACAACCCATTATTCGTTTTTTGTTTTGATATTAAAAAACGGAAAACGAAAAACAATCTCGTTATCCGATTGTCTTTGATGTATTTGTAGATGGAACTCGGAAATTAAAATGTGTGTATAAATCGTATTCCTTTGTCAGTACCCGATCCGTACCGCCTGTAAAATCCGTTCTGTGCACTGCCTGATCAGTTCTACGCTTGCGCGAGCACCGGCAAACTTCACAGCTCTATGCACGCATTGGCGTAAGGATGTTTGGACATTCCCGGTTACCGGAAGAAAACATTAGACAGTGACAGTAGACCGTTATGATGGCAGAGATGAAGTTTACAAGGTGTTTGCTGGAGTTGCCTAAAGTATCTGTTAATGATATACGGAGGGTCGTCCGGCCATCCAGTACAACACCATGTAGCAAATTGAATAAAGGCTTCAAATTTTACGTTTCATCATTTCTTTGCAACTTTGAAGGTAATTTGCTAACGCTAGCTAGCCTGAGCTAGAAGCCTTGCTTTGGTGTTTTAAATTATGACTCCGTCCTGCTTCAGGTTAACCATGCTTTTAATAAAGTTTAAGCATGTGTATACCTCTCACTTCATGTGTTTGTACTTTTATGTATCGGGTAAAACAGGGCTACAAATGAGATCTCTGTGAGAGACCAGCATACTCCTAGCAAACTATTATGTAGCTCAATGCTGGACATTTCACCCCTAATTCCGGTCACTTTACTGTATTTGTATTTGTTTAGTATTTGGTTTAGAAGCCTTTATTGGTGATTTTTACGGTACAAAGTCCTGCTACATACGTACATAGCTAGCTATATGCTCCGCTATGTCGCGTTAGCATGCAGCTACAATAGTTATGAGTATGCTAATGTTAGATTGTAGTGGAACGAAGCAGCACTTTCTAATGTCAAAAATCACAGATAAAGGCTTCTGAACCAAACACTACACAATCGGACATGTTTCAGCAGGAATGTGACCCGGAATTGGGGAGAATTTAACAACATTGTCAGCTAAGATGACCGTTAGCATGTAGCTACTATAGTGTTTACTGCCGTTGGCATGTAGCTACTAGTGGTATACAGCAGTGGTGGCTGGGAGAGCTGTCATCCCATCTTCAAAAGGACACTTATGTACGTTTACACTTCATCGCATTAATAATAGACAGTCTATGGTTATTAGTCAAGACGAAGTATTAAAGGTAAAAACATGAACGTAAACAACACAACAACGATGTCGCTACACGGTTTTGGATCAGTGACAAGTTTCGAATGTTTGTAGCTATGACTATTGTATAATAAAGATTTAATAAAAAAGTTGTAATGTTTGGTCGTAAAGTGTTGACACATGGTACAAACATAGACTGTAAATCGCACATGGACATTGTTAGTTTTCTGCTACGTAATTATGCGCATGCACAGAACGGATCTTACAGGCCAATAAATGCTATTGAAGGGCGGGTCTTGGCGTGGCGGGAGTAACTTCCGGGTCACGAAAAAATACCAATGCAAAATTAAGGAATACGACTTATACACACGTATTTTAATTTCCGAGTTCCATCTACAAATACATCAAAGACAATCGGATAACGAGATTGTTTTTCGTTTTCCGTTTTTTAATATCAAAACAAAAAACGAATAATGGGTTGTTTTCCGTTTTTTGTTTTCCTATTTACTAATGGTAATTGGGAAACTGGCCGTTTTTCGTTTTTGTTTTTTTCCTTTCAAAACGAAAATCCGTTGGCCATCAAGTACACGGACCGACTTTACTTGTATTAAATTTGTTAATATGAATTTGTGTTTTTAACCGGCTCGGGCGTGAAACTGCTGCTGTAGTTCGGCTCTGGTTGGGCTTGCACAGAAATATATGCTGGTTCATGTAGGTTCAGGTCAGATTTTTTTGGGCCCGATCATAGCTCTAGTGGGCTGCAGAGAGACAGTACAGAGATAGTGAAACTACTTTAATCTGTTTTGGTTTTAGGTATTGTATTATCACTATTTCTGACAATCTATTGCTTGATTATTATTTACTTTTATAGCTTTATTTGTAAGGCATATAATATAAAAAGTTTTTAGTCTTCCTTTGTTTCTCTTCCAGATTTCTTATTATTCATCCAACCTTTTTCCCAGCTCAAATATTTTGCGGCCCATCTGTCCCAACTTCTTGCCAAAGTACTTATCTTCACATCTGTCTTTACCTGCATCTTTCCTTCTTAGACTCTCAACCACATTTTTCAACCTCTATCTCTGTCCAAAGCAGACATGCTAAGAAGGCAACACAGATGATCTAAAGAACTAGCTCCACCATAGAAGGGACTATGGCTGCCTGGTTCAGAGGCATGTGAAGAAGAAGTCCAGCGTCCATCATGCATCATATACACGCTTTCAGTTGTTTAACCTTTCCCAACAATGTACATACTACATTTAGAACGCAAAGGCAAACCACTGACTGATTGAATCTGTCTTTCTTTATTCATCATCAAACTAGCCGGTGGACATACTGTCTGACACCTCATGTTCCTCTAACATCATTGCAGAAAGCGGTTGTAAATTCAGCTCGTCATATCTTGGAGTCTTATTTCTGCAAACATTGTGCTGCAACTGCAAGTTTTCCAGTGCCCCTCCTCCTCCTTCCTGCATCTCTGGTTAACAGACCTGACAGACAGTTCCATGTGTGGGACAGAATGGGGTCCTAATTCCACTTTGGACCAGCAGCAAGGGTCTCTGTTTTTACAGGGAATTTGTTCAGGGAAAACTCAACACCAACATACACTTTATACTGGGTCCAATAGATGGGAAGTGTAGAATGTTTAAAGGGGAGGAGGAAACTTTTACAATCTCAAAGTCACTTTACTATGCATGTCGAAACATAATCCGATGCAAGTGTGGCAGTATTCAAAACATACATGAAGCACTGATCACAAAATCCATAAATAATGTGATTGTATCTCACAAAAACCTGATATTAGTAGTTAATAAACTGAGGACACATTTTTTTAAAGAGTACTTTTGGCTAGTGTCACCATTTTTTTAAATGGGATACTCTATTCACAAATTGTGAAAAGGCCATATTACTATTCATACAACCCTGATCAAATGATCTCGATGAGCCAGATCACTTTATTTCTATGACAACTTAATGGTTTCTGGCCAGCAAGCTGACATCAACAGCTTCAGATGATAAGAGCGATAATTTTATTCAACAGCTCCGAGCCACCACTAGAACACATAAAGGTCAGTGCAGGTTGGGCTCAATAAACAGATCCAGGAATAGGCTGTTTATGTTCTTGGACTATTAGAGAGAACAAGAGTCTTGCTCACTGCATTCACTAATGTCTGACTTGTAAAATGCTGTCTGTGTCTGAAAGCTCAGACAGTTTGTCCACAGCACTGATATCACTGTCAAGGTTGGCTCAGGCTTTGAACGGTAGCTGTTTCTGTTAACCGCAAACCAGAGGCGCAGAGTTATGCCATGTCATTGCCTACTCACAAGGAGGCACTACAGTACACACACTTTGGTGGTTGAGACTTTCAATGCATGGAACAACAAAAACAAAACTTTTGGAAACAATGAATTTTCAGTTGACACAAGTCCTTAGCAAAACAATCTCAGTTTTAGGCTATAAATAAAAATTGAACTGGGGATTAAGTATGATTGAAACCTTGTGTATTTACATTTCTCCATAATATAGGCTTTATCACACAAAATTTTACTTTTCAGTTGTTCAGCATAAAGAAAACACAAAATAATAATAATAATACAAAAATACTAGATAATTAGGACTACAGTTGAAAATTAGCCAACTGGCTAACACTGGCGCATTTACAGAAATGTTGATTAATGTGCATTTGTCCTAATCAAATAAACTTACAAACTTAAACTTAAATACAGCAATTTCTTTCCTTCAATGTATTTATCTATAAACGTATGGATGAGCCAATTTGTACCCTACACTACAGTCATCAGAGGTAATGGCTTTACCTGCCACAGTGTGTTCAGCCATATGTTCTGTTGCTGAAGCACTCCCAACTCTATGACCAAGTGAACTAGGGCCAAATGGTGTAAAGGACAACCATTTCACACAGTGCTTTCCTTTTTTCACTGACAGCGTGCTGACTGACATTAGCTGGAATCTCTCCTAAGGACACGTCTGTTTATTTGTACAAAGTAGGTTCCATGTTGAAGGACCCAGGGAAATGGTCAGTCTGGTTTCACAGTTTCTCCCCACGTTCCTTCGCATGGCGCTGGCACGCCGATCCCTCAGATCGCTTTACCAGTCACTCACCAGCCTGAAACCTTACACCGCTGCATGGGGGTGTGACCCGGGGTGTGACCCGGGGGTCTTAAGGTCTGTGCTCCTGACAAGCAGTTAGCTGTAATCCTGTGTTTATCTCTGTTTGAGTTATCTTATCATATAAAGCTACTGTGCTACTTCAAACTGGGCAGCTGGAAACTGCAGTCCAAACTAACGACTGCTGTGTATGTGCAAGCATGCATGTGGTATGCTTGTATGTTATGCACATGTGTGTGAGCTTCTCTGTACAGGTTGTAGTAATTCTTGTTTATTTTGATCACAAAATCTATTTAATTGAAATGTTTACTTTTTAATTTTCATAGACAAACATACTCAAATGAAACTTAATAAACCAAAAATAAGTTTACAAATTATCATTGCATGTGGTTGTGCGTGTGCATTTGTGTAAGCTCTCTGTTCAACACAGGGCTCCAAAACCAATAAAACCCCACCTGTTCTGCTTCGACAGGTGTGTGTTTATAGCAACCAACATTAGCTCATGAAGCACAGCCTATAAATATTTTCCCACTGATACAATAAAAGCCTTTGTCAATAACCAACCAATGAAGCATTTGACTTTCACATCACTGAGTTCAGGCTCCTGTTAAATTTGGTTCCACTGGCAAAAAAAGAAAAGGAACTGGCTAAGATAAAACAGCAGAGTCACGCATGTTTGTTGGAACGGAAGAAGTGCTTTTACAGTAGAGGAGACGTAATGTAAACAACATGGCCTCGAATCTGGAACAGCCCATTGTATTATTATTATTAAATTATCCATTGTATTTTAATTGTACTCTTTACTAGATATTTCTTTTTTACTATATACAACTAGCTTCTTTTTTTCTTTTTAAGTTATCTGTATAAATGCATGTAATATTTATTTATATTCTCTTTAAGTGCAATCCTTTTGTGCATTTCACATTTCTGAAAAAATCCCAAAATGTCAAAAGATACCAAATACATCACACTGAAATACAAGTAAAAATGTTTATACATTGATTCATTAGCCTATATGGTTTTCATTCAATATTATATTAATTATAACTTCATAGTAAATATTATTAGTCATACAACAACAGCCTACTTTTGTATAGTGATTAGTATAAATGTGATATACTGTGGCTTCATTAAAGAGCCAATGTATTTTTGGGACATAACTTTAACAATTTCTTTAAGGGTTGGTAGGGTGTGTTTCTAGTTAAGAAAACTGCAGCTAAAATACATAAAGTACAGGGTGTACAGTACAGCATGTATCTGTGTGCAGGTATGTGCTCCTGCATTGTAAGCGTGTTAATGCCTGCTGACTGTTGAAAGCTGCGCACAGGGCACCAGAGATGGCTTTCCACAGGTTCACTGGGGCTAATCACCTCGCTCATCATCTGTACTGTGCTTTTCAAGAGACCTGCCTTCGTGATGGACGCCTATCAACAGCTGCTGTTTTTCAAACCCAATGCTAACACTTTCGGACAGGCAAACAGACTGTGGGGCAGCAAGGAGTAAAAAATAAGCTCTAAGAAATAATCTTATTTAATTGTAGCCAAAGACATAGTGATGAGATTAACATAGACCATTTCTTACCTATTGGTAACTCTATACATTCCTACAATGTATTAGATTTGCATCCTCCACTGTAATCAAAGTCTTAAATTTGAGTATGTTTACAGAGATTACAGAGTTTCTGTCGCCTGGCAATAAAATAAAAAATCATAGAAAATAATATAGTACTTGTTAAATAAACTTCTGTTCTGTCTATAGTACAATGTGGATAAATAATTCTGGACTAGTGCTTGTTTTCATCTCTTTCTTTTTACCACGTTATGCCAGGCAAGCGTCACTGCAGCAGCAGCCCTTCAGCAGCCTATTCAAATCCTCTATCAATGTCCACAAGACTTCTATTCAGTCACAGCGATTACATGATGGCTTGGTTACGTGTATAAGTAGAGTAAATACGATTTTTAAGTACAAATAAACACGTTCAGTTAGCTCCACAGTACATGTGTGTAATGTAGTTGGAGCATGAGCCTGTGCAGAGCTTGTGTGGACAGCTGCTTTGGTTAACATGAAACTCTTTCTGTTCCGAAAAGGCAGACAATTTAAGACACTGCTGAGTTATGTCTGGCCTTAACACATTTGCAGGACGCAGTTCAAAATGTCAAATGTGTTTCCCCCTGCCTAATGTGGAACTGATGAATCAGTAATGTCATTAGCAAGAACAAAAACATGATAATGCAGCATAAAACACAAAAGTATGAATAATGCAAGAAAATTGTCTGTGGGTTTTGTTTAAGTTTACGTTTTATCTTATCTTATCTTATCCTACCTTATCTTATCTTCCTCAATACAGAAGCTATTTTATCATATATCCCCATTTTACCGCATAAATTGTATCCAGGGGCTGGATAATCATTAAAAGATAAAACAAGGATATATAAAAAATCTCAACACGTAGTGTCTAGCCAACATTTAATGACACAGTTTGCCAGGCTATCCAGTTGAGTGGAAAAGAGTTGTCAAGCTCAGACAAAGCCTGCTGTTGCGCCCCAGCAGCTGTCAACAAGAGGATCTGGGTCCATTCATTCAGCACCTTATACACTTTTTCATGCTGCTGAGCTACAAATTGTTTATAAATACATGGAAGAAATGCATTATATAGGAGAAATGCAGTATTCTAGGTAAATAGAGATAAAATATAATAACGTACAACAATATCATCAGTCTGCACCCTGATCAGATAGAGCGCATTTTAGCAGCCTGGGTCGGCTTTTTGTTTTCAATGAGAGTGAAGAGTTGCTCGCTGCTTTTGCTGAGCGCCTCCATTTTTTCCTCTCTATGCGCCTTGTGTTTTTGCAGGACAGCCCTGAATGCATCGAGTTGAAAACTCAGAGCGGAAAAGCGCCCGATGTCATTTAACTTTACAGCAAAATAACGGTTGGCTGAGGACAGGTTATTGGGTGGTTGTCTAGCAAGAATAACAAAAAGATGAAACTGGCATTGCTCTGTCTGATCGGGGCCTTACTCTGCACCAAACAACACCAATAGTGCCCTCCGAGTCTGTTATTGCAGCAGTCATTGATATGAGACAAATATGAATTATAAATCACTTTGAACATTTCCCTGAAACAAGATATAATCAATCTATAGCCGTATTCATGTTCAAGGATGACAGCTGTTTCTTGTCATTAGCATTCTTTTTTGGCCTGTCACAAAATTTGAGTTATATGCCACGGGCAAGCTCTAATAATCCTGAGGAAAAAAAAACCCATACATTTGTCTGACCTTTGACTCTGGCTGGTGTGCGGCAAATCCTGTGTCTGACGGGGTATAAGGCTTCATGGCTGCAGCTGGCAAGTATGATGTATTGGCTCCTGAGGATACATCTGTGGAAACAATTTGAAATTTGGATTTGCCGTATACAGTCGACCAAATGTGGAATGAAGTTATATTTGTTGAATCAAAGGCTCAATGTTATCATGCAACCTTCATTATTATTTTTTAGTTCAGTTGTTGTATAATTATTAGGACATTAGTTAGTTAATTTGTTGTATAATTATTAGGACATTTGAAAACACTTGGAATAAAAGGACTCAAAACATGCATCAGTGCTAAGAACTGACATCTGGGATATATGATACTGGTGCTACTAGTGACACTTTACTGTGATGTCAATATACTGTCAGATTCATTAATACCCTATGGTTTGTTTTTCCAGCTGTGGGTTGGTGTTTAAAATGGACAGTTTGAAAACACCTTTTAAATGGAAGTTTGAGGGTACCTCTAAAATATACCTACACATAAATTCAAGATTTAATTTAAATTCTAAAGACAAGATTTTTTAAAACTTACAATTAGTTGAATGTGCTGTAATTATAATGATATGGCTTTAAATCTCAACAATGGCCCACAGTGCTGGCTACAACAGTTGTGGGTGCTGGGTAGCTCAAAAGAAGACAATTTTTCCTTCTTATTTACCGCTAATGTTCACCAAACACTGAATACGTAACTGAAAGTAGAAGAATTATAGGTTACATATTTATTGGTAACCATGTATTTCTGATTGAAGAGCAATCTCTCCCAGGCTGCTCAAAGGGTTAGGCGCAAAGGCTCTTTCAGGCTGTCCGCAGCCACCCACAGGTGGTTTGTCTAAAAGTAATTATACATAAGGGATATAGAAAGGAATATAGATATAGGGTGGACAGATACTAGCGATGCGATAGAAAACAGGTCCTCAATTTGAATCTGTGTAGAAAAGCACTACACATGTGTCATTAGCTTGGTGGGTTTGCTGTTATAATATGTGCACCAAAAGTAGTAAGTGCAAATTAAGGGTTGGCTAAGTGTTGTTGTGCACCATATTTTGGATATTCTAACAGCATACATCAATGTATTAAAATACACTGTGTCAAGTTATAAAAACATGCTGCCTCATTCCCTCACGTAACTCTAAAAATACTTCCTGACCTCCATCTATCACTTTGTTTCATATATTCCAGCGCTCAGAAAAACATCAGTAGAACATCAAGAGCAAATAGAGGCACTTGTGGTAACAAATGGGTTATCCTACCTTGACTTGCAGCTGAGTAGACCATGGAGTTTGTCCCTCCGGGGTTTAGACCTCCATCAGAAGACCTACTGACAGGGTAGTGAACAGCTCCAGCTGATACCACTGCGGAGCTGCAACAATCAGAGAAGGCTGATTTTAGCTGCCTCTCCCCTGCCTTGCTCACTCATATCTTGTGACAGAGCTCATATTCATAGAAACATTAAGACAGCTGTATATAGAGGAAGGAAACGCTAAATAAAAGGCTTCCAGCACTCAAGAGATATTTACTCCAAACTGATCAAATAGCGCTAAAGCTTAAACAAAACCACATTTAAACATAGCTGGTAAGCGAGTTGGGGAAATGGCCAACCCATGGTCAAGGATAATTAGAAAAGCAAAAAAATCAACAAGAATCAGAATAAACTATGTGAAGCCACTAGCTTTGTGAACATCTTAAATTGCCACTCAGAAGTAAAACTTGTAACTCTGTCCAAAGAATTTTAGTTCACCTTTCATTTGTGTACAAGGTTCGGTTCTGCAGGTGTAGTTTTCCCTTCACGTGCTGGTCCCAGTCCTAAAAACACACACACACACACACACACACACACACACACACACACACACACACACACACACACACACACACACACACACACACACACACACACACACACACACACAGACAGTGTGATAGGTCTTGCATACCCCTTGTATAAGCTCATGTCTGAGAGCAGCCACTAAGATGTTATCTCTTTATTATGTGACATCTTGGATTAGTAAATTAGTGGCTGCCCCTCAAATCAAAACATTAAGATACAGTATATCAGCTATTTTCAGGCCATTGTATCATCCAAATCCAGGACATGAAAATATTATGAGCATAACATGACCTTGTTTTATTGGTAGGCAAACTACATGGGGATTGTATTGCCAGGTGGCTCAATTCTCCATTTCCTATTTTTAATTGAGGTGTGAGCTGAAAAATAGACTTGCAGGTGAATCATTCTGTTTAGTTTCAGGTGGTCTACAGCTACCGTTGTTTACAAAATTCCAATTTACATACGTACAAGCATTTACATTTTGACTGATCAGTTTACTCACTTTGAGGTTGTAGACCTTCTTGTCACAGATGCTACACTGGTGTGGCAGTTGATTTGGTGTGACGGCATGGTAATCATTGACTTGATAAGGCTGAAGTGTCCTGGTGCCTGAAGATAGGGTTTCCTCACTTCCATGCAGGGGCTGGTAGCCCCCAAACCCCTGTGTGCCACTGGAAGCAAAAGAGGAAACCCCACTACTGGGATTAAACTTGGGATCAGGGGTTGGCTCCTCTGGGTTATACAGTTCCGTTCTGGGCCGAATTTGCTGCCCAGCTGCTGTCCACACATTTGCAGTGTTAGAAACCATATCCACTTTTCCAGTGTGGCTCAAGTTAGCAGGGCCTTTCCATTGCTCCTTATGCCCAGTGGAGTTATAAACATGCATGTTCTGCTCATTGACACTAAACCCAGATTGTTGCCCCAGCATATCATGCCCATAGAAATCTCTCTGAAAACCAACATTGTTCATGTTTTTTGCCTGAGTGTTAATCACTGTGTACTGTCCATCACCTGCAGTGGCTGATGCTGCAGATGTCCCCCCAACTAAGTTGTACTGAACACGCCTGTCAGTATCACAAGGGTATGTTGATCCTGAGGTTTTACCATACTCTGCACCCTGTTGGCCCACTGTGCCCCCTCCACCAGGATGGTTCAGTCTCACATTCCCTGGGTTTTGATTGAATCCACCACCCACCAAGGCCCCCAAGGCTGAATTGGAGGAGGAAAAACCTAGCACCCCCGTGGGGAAAGCACCCTGAGGGTTCCCAACCATAGTTGAAGTCCGTAGCTGATTGAACAGAGGTTGGGACATGGCAACATTGGAAAGAACCTGATTGAGAACAGTGGCAGCAGTGGCTGTATTGCCCCCCTGAGCCAGTTTAAGGCGATGGAGGGTAAGCTGGGCCTGGAGCTGAGCGAGCTGGAGGCTGGCTGGGGTCAGGAGGAGCTGCTGGTTCTGCTGCTGAGGTCCCACCTGCACACCGCCTGGCAGCTGGCCCCCTACCTGGAGGCTCTTCTTATTGGCGCTGTCCACAGGCACTGCACTGAGGCTATGGGGAAAAAAAGATAAACATCACATACTTTAGAAACCTCAAAGAACAAATCCACTCTCCATAATGTCACACAATAATACTTTATATTTGTTTCGTAACTCAGCAATTCATGTTAAAGGCATTTGTTTTTCAAGATAACTACTGCTTGAATATAAAAGTATGGGTGGTTGAATTGTGGCGGAAGAGAAAGTGTCTATTAGACATTTTAAACAGATTAAATACACTTAATACACAGAGAATGAATGGGGGTGATTGGGACTGGTTTTCCATTTTTAATTACAAGGTGAGGAAACTGGCATGGAAGAGCAATGGATGGTCATAATAGTATGTCATAGTATCTCAAATGTTACCTTATTTAAAGCAGCACATTTTATCTTACAGTTTTTTCCAACTGCTTACACACAAAATCTTTTCATGACACACGATTTTTGAAACCTCTCACTCAAAGTGCAAAACTACACAACAAATCTCCAAAACCATGAGCTATTTCTAAGCCTTTCACTCAGTTTTCAATTGCATAAAACACTTTTTTCAAAACATTACACACAATTCTCTACCTAAGACACAAAAAGCTAACAGGAAGTGACAACCAATCAAAATGCTACACTTATTTACCAGGGCACACACACACACACACACACACACACACACACACACACACACTCCTCACATGTGTAATTCACAAAACCACACACCCAAACTGCAAAATACCTCATATATCCTGCAAAAAAAATTATTTTTGTCTAACCAACTACACACTGTTAGGCATAATGGAAAGCACTCTCATCTTTAGTATGCTTTGCCATAATACTAAAATAGTTCAAACTGTAGAAAATTCTTCAGATTGTTCACATGCACAGAACTATTTGCAGATACACACACACATGTACACGCTGTTGAAACATTTATTTTTTATTATTTTTCACCAAACAAGTCAGTGCAACATATGCACAGCAGATATATTTATATTGGACTGAACAAAAATATGCTCACAAAAAACAGTAAACTGAAAAAGAAAATATCTAGAAAAAAAAAAAGGTGCTCACATGTGGTCTTTTTATAGTGCTTATACTTCCTAATTGAAGTGGTCACAATTAACTATTGAGGTGTTTGGCCAGGTGGCACATATATTGGCCAATTAGCTTATGTAGTGTCATTTTGAATGGCAGTGTTTTGAAATGGCAAACACGTGACTTTATGTCAGATTGTTGTGTCTCATGCAGAGAACCGTGTTCGGTGCAAAAAGTGCCATTTTGAATTGCAAAATGTGTGCAAAGCAGAAAATGTGTTTAGACTTTTGGAGACTTGAGAAGAGGTTTTACTCTCTGTGTCAGTTTAAATAATTGTGCTATGCATGTCATTTTAGTGTGTTAGCAATTGGAAATTGGAAAACTGTATTCATCATGTGATCAACCACAGATTGATCATGAGAGAAGCCCATCTTATAGCTTTACAATGCCGTCCATACTTCAAACCTTCAGAAATGAGAACAGGCATGCAACTATCTAATGGCTATTTCAGCATTGTATATCAATCACACTTTGTTTTGCACAAAGTGCATACAACCCACACCCCCGCCCCGACACACAAGCACGCACAAACACACATACACACACACACACACACACACACACACACACACACACACACAAACCCGTGTTCTTTATTCTAAAAATGATACCTTTGGTTTACATATGTTTGTAGTTTTGTTTTCTTATTTCAAGCTACTGTATACAACACTGTGCTACTCTTACAAATGTAATGTTTTGCCCAATAAATATTTTCTGTTTTACTGTAACATTACATTGTTGTTTACAGTGCACTTTTCAACCACTCTCAGCAGATTACTTTCACTCAAGAACATTGTAAATGTAGATATACACCCATGAAAGACAAAAGAGCTTTAGATTTAGAACAACAGTGTGTTCTACAACATTTTTGGATATACCATGTGTATATCCAAAAATGTACTATTATGAAAAAAGTGTTTGCCATTTGATGCAAATGCTTCATTTTGAGATGTGTTTATGGCATTTTGAATGCAGTGTTTCATTATGAAGGAGATGTGAGGTATTTTGCATTTTACGTGTGCAGTTTTGGGAATTGTGTGTAGAGTTTTGAAAAAAGGAGACATAGTTTTCAAAACGTGTTTAAGCAGTTGGAAAAAACTGTAATATTGAAAAAAGAAAATAGCATTGCTTTGCTTTCAGTTAGGTTCACACTGTTTTCATTACACCATTTTCATAACATAATTGACTGGTGTGTGTGTCGCAACTGTGGCTCTGCATACATTTTAACATGTTACACAGATTGGCTAGAGCAAGTAAATGCTTTATGCAGATATTATTAGTATACTATTACAACCAAACAATGACCACTTTTGTACAGTTGGAAAGGGGTTAAAGAACATTCGTATGAGGCTCTGCTAACTAGCAACCATCGGCAGCTATGTTACATTAGCTAATTTCATTAATCTTAGAACTACAGAAAAAAATATCACTGGCATTACGAAGAGACATTTACTCAGTAGCTACCTCACTGCTTTCCTATTCTTGTTGACGGTAGCTTTTAGAAAGTTTCAGCTCCCCATATTCACACAATTGTGTGCCTCACAGCTAGCATCTGCTGACAAGGCGAATCTCTAAGTGACCAACCAGCAGATGGACCAGCAGTTGGGCACAGCCATCAGCTGGCTGTCAGTACTGCTGGGTTTAGGATAAACCAAAGGAAATAATCAGTGCCAAAAGGTATTGCACAGCTGGATGCTGTTCTCTAACATAACAAATGTGCTTGTTTATGGTAAGAAAATGTATTTTCCGTTAGTTGTATGGCTGACGAAAATAGCTAGGAAAGATGGTTATGTCAACTAAGCAGAACAAATGTTGCGCCGAGAATATCTTATATTTTATAATTTCATAGTTTCTTTTTTGAACACATGCTCTGCTAAGTCACCATCTACTACTGCACTGTATTGTGTGAACTACTAGTGACAGTGAGAAGACTATCCATGGCAACTCGGTTATACACGCAAGCAGCAGAACCTGGGACAACAATGGTCTACTATGGTACTAAACTGGGAATGAAGTGAATGTGGAGGGCATGATGTAGCAACAGTTGTCCTAGGATTTTCAACCCCTGTCTGTCTCCTAGTTTCACAGATATGATTGTCGAGTTTAGTAACAGGTAAAATGGACAGACTTGCTCATTCTTCTCCGCTCAGGGCCACCTTGTGTCTTGCTTTTGCCCAGGACAAGATGATATGATGAAAGAGGAAAGGCCCCCTCCCAGCAGATTATTTGAAGGTTCGAGGGCCCTCCTTGATTTAGCAGGGTTTTTCCTGCATAGAGGAGTTTTTGGCGCCCCCCCCCAAGAGGTTTTAGCCAGCCACCAAAGGAAAATCATACCAAAATGATAAGAATTGAAAATAAAAAAGCAATTAAAATCCTCTCTTAATGTGTTTAAGAGTAATTTACCAAACAACCGTTTAACAAGCAGAACATAAACTTAAATAGGAGAGGTAATCTCAGTTTTATCTCCAGAGTCAGGCTGTACCGGACTCTCCTGTGATTTATTTAAATATTAATATAATTTTTTTTAACCAGTTTTGTTAATTGGGGTTTTATTTACTCAAGCATAATATAATTTTTTTGTAGCTGGTTACACGCAACATTGTGAACTTTTATAACAAGACCAATTCTAGAAGCTCTTCCATCTTTTGTAGTTCAAACATAATTTCAATTAATTCTTAACAATATATGGAAAATTATGGATTTCACCTTCCACAGAGAGGTGGTGTAACATAATTTCAATTTCTTGGATAAAGAGAGAGTAGTTGAAGTAAAACAAGGACAGCTGCATAGAGCATGGTTCAAATATCAAGAGGTTAGCTGCCTAAGTGCCTATTTTCGTACTGCTATATTGTTCTGTACTCCACCATCTTACAACACAAACTGCTAATAGAACCACTTAGAACTACATCACCCACTGGTGCTGTTACCCTGTTTGACTGGCCTGTCCTTTTCTGATGAATGCTCTCGCATGCTGTCTAAACTTAGTTACTCAACTATTCATCACATCATCTATGTTAAGCACCTGACACTGCCCTATCTAGAAACTGCTCCTACTAACCCTGCTTAAAGGTGACAGGCCAATCAGATTAGACGTGTCGAAATCCCAAATTGTTCTAAACAAGGATTTGTCAGCCATGAAGTTTTGCATGCAGAGAAAGTGATGCACTGAATAATGGTTATTTGTGGTCATGTTTCCACAGCTTCTTCTTAAAAGGTTGTACCCCGCATGTCAATAGGTGGATTATAAAAGAGGTTTTTTATTATCTTAAATATATAAAGTTCAAAAGACAATTTTAAATACAGTATGAATTTATGCAACTGAATCTTGCGGAGGATTATTACCTCCGGGCATGTCTTCCTACTGGCTTATGTAGTTGTGATGTGGTCTTGTGATTAAATTGCCACATCATAAACTCCTCATATCACAACCATAATTCATGCTCTAAGCTGTACTGAGCTATAAACTATCCTGCTGTAGACATGTTTCTGAAATTACACCACAAATCTAAAATGAAAACTCAAGGAAACAATGTAAATTTTGTGGACTTAAAAACCTTAATGCTGTAAGTGACATAAAATAATAATGACATATTAAAATATTGTATTTATGCATAGATTTTTAAGGTTGTGCAATTCCAGTTTCCATTTATATCACTCAACTTTACAATGAAGTGTAATAGCTGGCAAATAATGGCAAGTAATTATATAACCATCATAGAACCAAACAATCCAAAATCAATTTAGAGACAACTGATGACAGATTCTGTGTCCACAGTTCTTCCACTTAATGACATCAATATAACTTTGCTTTCGGCATACTTGTTCCAGGGAAGGGGTAGGACCATTAGAGTGTTTACTTCTTCCTATCTTTGTTAATATTGTTTTATGTTATGTTAATTTATGTTATTTACGTTTGTGTTCATGAGAATTTGTATATTGAGTTAGGCAACAGTATTAAACCCTTTTTTTTAAACAATTGTGTTACTTTCACTTGCCCCACCAATTTCACACATGGTAATGGTAGATTTATGAAAACTTAATTTAAGGCAACTTCAGTCACTAAAAGTGTTACTGATATAAAAGCTGATTGCTTAAAAATAAATTAAAATGCTATTTCAAGTACTGATGTTTGTGTTTTAGAACAAACATCTAATAGACGCCAAAATGATGTGCATTACGTTTAAGGATCACATGGGTGTTTTAGCATGGTTTAGGTTTTTTGTATTTGCAATAAATACAATAACAAAAACATAAAAGAGACCTATATTAAAATCACATACCACAGTCTGAGGAGTTACACATGTAATTATGGTAATTAACTCACTTCGTACAATTGACAGTTCCAAGTTCCACTGCAGATTGTACACCCTCTTAAGTGAGCAAGCATGCTGATGGAGAGATACACTTTCACCATTCCAGCTTATGAGTCAAAGCTATAAATACTGGAGTTGCCCTCTGCCATCCTGACAAACAGTGTTCTTAATAGACTAATATGGACTCTTGGGCTACTGGCACAGTGCTGGACACTTCAGACCAATCTTGTGATGTAGATATAGGGACTATGGGTGTCAAGGTAGATGGGAAGTGAGTAAAGCTTGCTCATTAAATTATTAAGAAAATGAGTCACAATGTGTATTATTGGGATTTAATTCATCTTAATTTGGACCAGTACACACAGCCACACCACCTGGACACATTACTACTACAACTGTAGTGGAATTGACATCTTTGAAAGAACATATCAACCTACATTTAATTATATTCACTATATTAATAATAACATTTTAAAAAAGCATGTTCAAATGCGTTGTTAGAATACTTGTTAGCAGAGAGTACCACAGAGAGTAGCTAACTATGTGTAGTAAATAACACAAAATCTGGTAAATCAAGAGTATTGTATGGTCTCTGCATTTGAGCAGAGAGCAGAGAAGCCACATTATTTATGCATTATCTACTCTTTTTTTCTACCATACGCTTCAACTGGGAATACAAACTGCTTTTAAAAAATGTCATTACTGACATGTCAATGGTGGAGCAACCGAGACAGCCTACCTCAAGAATAGTCAGTTTATGAGAAAGAAAGCAAGAGACAATTCTGAGACACATCATTTAAAATACACAAAATATTAAAGGTGCAAACACAGACATAAACGTTTTTAGAAAGTCTATGAGGAAAAAGTTGTATTGAGCTTGGATCGATGTATATTTAAGTGTGCAAATTCCCATTATTTTCAATTCCGTTACACACTTGTATTGTTGCATCACAAAGAGAAAACTGTTGCAAACATTTCATAACATTATGTATGAGATCAAAAAACAATATGCAGATATTTTGTTTTGGCTGTGATGTTTTGACCCTTCTATGTTTTTTTTAAATTTTTCAAATAAAATGCCAGTCTGTTGTTCATGTGTTGCTGTGCTCTTCGGGACTGAACCTTTGACCACCGAAAAAAGCCTTCACAGTCAAAGCTACAGTATGTCATTCACAATTTAAAAGTAATAAAGTAAAGAATGAAGAGCAGGTTCAATAATAAAAACCATGGAATATCTGCACGACAGCCATGTTCAAGTACGGAGTAGTAGATCTTGTGTCATTTGTAAGTCACCTGTAGTGTTCAAAGTACTGTACTTTCACAGCTCACATTGTTTTAACCGGCAGCTCATGAGGCTTCGAAAGAAATACTATAGGCTATATATATATATATATATATATATATATATATATATATATATATATATATATATATATATATTTTTTTTTTTTATTTTTTTTTTTTAAAACAAGAACGTACATTTTTCCATTTGGCCTGAGTTTTAGAGAATTGTATTCTGTCTGATCGGTCCCATTTTATTTGACCGATTCTGGCTCAGCAATGGGACTTCTGTTGCCAATTCTGCCTGTCCAGACTAATTTCTTTTACTTTTACCAAATATCTACTACAACAACATGGGAAAGTGTAATTGTTTTACACTGCTTTTAAGTGATAATGTGTAGGCTTCTGCATTGGAACTCATCTGGACCTCAAATTGAACTGTCCGGTGTAGGTCTACTGACCAATTTGTAAAAACACCTAGAATTTAATTTCCAATTGAAGCAAATAATCATATATCATGGAGAAATGGTTGTGGTATTTGAAATTACTTTTAACTTGTATCTGTTCGAGAGACTTGGCTTTCCAGCGGCCAGCCCCAGGTACAAAGCCTGACAAGAAAATGTGATATTCTTAATGTCCAGCAGGAACCCTGCTTAACACATGCCTTCTTAATTAATGCCCTAATAAAAACAACATAATACTTGTGAAATACAACTTATTGATGTCATGCATCAATAAAAGAATAGGTAAGAAGTAGTAAGTTTACATTAAGAAGAAAAACAACTCGTAGTATTTACATTTTTCATAAAACAATTCAATTATTAACAGACTACAGGTAACAATTAAATGTGAACATTTACTTGCAACAATTGCCAATTATTACAGATGTGACTCACTGCTGCATCATTCAGTTTGCAAAGGAACTCATCTGGGATTTAATAGTCTAAATGCAAACCATAAACAGCTGACACCAACATCAATAGACATTGATGTATAATGGTTTCCTATCATGTATTAAAAGCTTTTAGGGTACATCCACAACTTTCAACTTTAAAGTTAAACATGCATAAATATTTCAAAAATACATTTAATCTGAAAGGTCAGAATCTCTCTGTGCAACAAATGTATGCCCAGTGGCCTAGCAACACAATATACATGTTATAATAACACTTTAAGCAAACTGCATCAAATATGTATATTTTCCAGGACAGCTTTGGAGAACAAACATTCTGTTTTGAAAGTCTAATTCTAAACCACATTGTCGTCACAAAGTTAAAAAAAAAACACACACGGGCACTTTCACAAAGATCAATGACAGCTACACAGTCATAACAAAACGCCACATGGGCCCAATCATTTCACAGATCCTCAGTGGAGGAAGTAACAAATTAGAGGAAGGATTCAAGTCCAGTCCAGCTACAGAATAACCCTCCACTGAGTCCAATTAAACATCCAACAAAATAATCCACCATGTTAAAACACAGTACAGCTCAATCAACAGCTATAAATCCTACCTCCATGTGGATCCCCAACACAGTCCAGCTGACAAGACTTACCACCACATACAGTACGCTACAACAGGCATACTGAAAAGCACACCTGGAGGTATTGCAGAAACACACCAACCTTGAAAAGACAGGCAGCGGAGGTCCAAGTTACACCTCTGACACTAAACTCTGCACTGCTTCTATGTAGCCTGACCTCTGCACAGCAGCTGAGACTGACGTATGGCTCTACCCTCTAACATGACGACTAGTGCTAGCATGTACAATAGCATCACATCACTGCTACTGGTCTTCACCCTATGTGAGTGACGCTGCTCTTCTGTGTTACTGACCACCGGACAGGCAGAGGAGACGCATGTGATGAAAAGTCACAAGTGGTCAGCATGTGTGTGTGAGGACGGGGGTAGACCAACACAGGAAAGTATTTACAGAGGAGGCCATGCTGTGCAATCTTTAAGCTGCTGCTTCCACAGCCCAAATAAAGTAGAGTCGGGAGTCAAGTTCAAAGCAGTAGAAAACCACAAATTACTACTGACCTACTACCACACACATCTTTTGTAGTGACATATAATTGCCCCTCTCAAAGCTGCATATTATTTAAAGAACACCAAACAATATGCCACTCAGAGATATAGCCGATTTAGTTTGTGAGGCAAAATGGTTTTGATGGACTCTTTCCTTCATGAGTGTGCCTGGTGATCGACAGACACAGAGCATAATGTGATGTACGCACTCATCTCGGTCACAGCAAACTAGATAATGATAAGACTTCAAGCAGTGGATTTTGTAGCTCTGTGGAAGTGTTTTATTTAGATGTTGTTGTGTACTTTGGGGAAAAAAAACCTCTACCACCAACTATTCCAAAAAGGAAAATGTAAAGGAGAAGAGTTTCCAGATTATTTGCACAAATATATCAAAAAAGATACACTGGCATTACTCTTCATAGATTAAAACAAATACAATAAAAAGTTAATGTGAAATGTATTAACTTGCAAAACATGAAGTGTGTTTTAATTTTACTGACCGAGGTTTTATGTGAGGTATCGCTTTACAAGTTAATATGTGCAGCTCAGACGTTCCTGTGCTTGTAACATTTCAAATCAACTTTTAAACTGTCAAGCTGACCTCCATTTAACTGTATGTAAAACATATTTTTCATTTGAACATTTCACAAATAATATTTTTTTTAAAAAGAATTGTTTGATATACCAGACATTATGCAAATTCAAAAAGGGTATTTTTAAAGCATTATTTTAAAATAAATTATTTATAGTGAAGGCAATCAATAAGCCAACTGCTGACTCTGCCATTTGAATAACTGCTAACTTATTCCTATGTTTATAGAAATGTTTATCCTTAATTAATTTAAATTTCATATGCTACACATTAGGTAAGCTGAAGATATACAAGTTGTAGGTACATAAAGCATGATATTCACATTAAAATATAATATAATATAACAACCATGCAATAATATGAAAATATGTCGTTTTGGCCTGACTGAAAGAATAATTGTGACTGATGTGTGATGAGCTTAAAACACACTGCAACCAGAGTAGCTGATTTTCTACAACTTATTTGTGTGTTCTTTATGTCCCTTAGTGCCTGCATTGTGTGAATAAGCTAATCACATTAAATGTTCTCCTTTTTATTTATTTTATTTTTTTTTACAATGAAAGGATGTCCTTCTTTTTAATGTGTATAAAGGGATATGAGGCCAATTATTTCCAATTTAATACAATAAAATTATAAAAATGTAATGCTGTAAAATGCAAACATTTGTACTTAATTTCCCTTTCTATTTTTAATATACCATTCTTTAAAGGTGCTGTTTGGATTTCGCTTTTATGTTATATCACTCCTCAATTAAAGATGGCAATAAAATAAAAATGAATTTAATTTAAAAAAAAATTTCTGTTAATTATCTTTTTCACTGTTTTGTTATTTTATGGCATGTATTGGCAAAACAACCTTATTCAGAATTACACAAAACAGTTTGTTGCAGTTTTATACAGACAAAAAACAACAACCAGTATGAACAGTATTACAGTACACACTGTAAAATGGACAGGTATCCCATGAAAAAAATTATCTTACATCAAAATACATGTAAGCATACTATTTTGTCTAGGCTACTGTATACATAATTTTTCTTGCCTTCTTCTATAGAGCTCCATCTGTGGATTTTTTGCAGCTGTAAATGAACGCTTTACCAAGCATTCAACTCCAAGGGAGGTATCACCCTGACAGATTTTTAGTCACTCCATCTGTTAGCATCACACCCAGAGGGCAGGAGAGAACAAGCCGCTTTTTATTCTGTGCCAATACAATACGATATGGTATGATATATGATAATCAAAAGGCATATCACCTGAATATATTATTATTATTATTATTATTATTATTATTATTATTATTTGTATGCTCACTAATGCAGTGAACTACAAAGTAATTTGAACACAGAGACAAGGGTACAGCAATAATAACAACAATCAGGCCTGGCCAGGTTTTATGCTTCCATACAGATGAGTGCCCACTGAGGTATTTTTTATGTGGGCTCACAGGTATCACAATATTGTCTAATACTGATGTTAAAACAACTCAAATGTATGACCTTGTATTCTAATGATTATGATTATAATAATAATATAATTCAAAATTATGTATAATTATACGTATTTTCATTTTTGTTTAAATTGAGACCTAGTAAGATATCTCACTAGAGCTGAGATCCAATAGACACATACAGTAATACTGTATGTTATTGCACAGTGCAAAAAAAAAAGTGATAATCACACTGTTTTATCATGTGTATTTCAGTTTGTATTGTTCAGTTTTTTTTTAAGATTAGTTTTTGGGAAGCTATTATATAGGACAGCTGAAGATGTGAAAGGAGAGAGAGAGAGAGAGGGGGAATGACATGCAGCAAAGGGCCGCAGGTCAGAGTTGAACCTGTGGCTGCTACGACAAGGACTGAGTCTTTGTACATGGGTCGCACACTCTACCAGGTGAGCTATCCAGGAGCCCCTGAGACTTGTCTTGTCCTCATAAAACTGCCCTCCTTTGATGAGCAGCTGTAAATGCAAGTAGGTGTTGGTAGGCGAGTTTAGGAGTTTTTGGTCTTAAACTAACAGCTGGAAAGAGAGATTTGAAAGAAATCCTAGACGCAGAGAAGTCACTAGTGTTTACCTAAACCCTTTCAACTCACTGTTCATTTCATTTTATGAAGTAGTATATTTTATTTTTTGTTGTTTAGCAAATCTGCTGTTTCCTGCCACTGTGTGTGTGTGTGTGTGTGTGTGTGTGTGTGTGTGTGTGTGTGTGTGTGTGTGTGTGTGTGTGTGTGTGTGTGTGTGTGTGTGTTGGATGGGGTAGAGTTTATGATTATGGCCAGAGGCTGGTGAAGGCACACACAGACACAGCATAGGTGTCTTACAGAACACTTTTTACATGGTCCACTAGGTGGTGCCACATATTTCCATAACTGGCCCCGGGCGGTCTGAAAGGAATGTATCAGCCTGCCATATGAGGGCGCTGTACTTATTTTGATCAGAAGTTCCTACTCAACCTGCTAGAATGGGAGTCACAATGATTATATTTGCAGGCTGTGATTTACATATTGTAAATAATGTAAATAACTCATAATGTAATGTTACTTTGGTAAGTCACCTTTGAAATAGGATAAAAGTGCTTAAGAGATAATTTTTGCCAAGTCCTTATACATAGTTGGCTAAACCTTATACAGTATATAGACAGAGTGCTCATTGCAGACACCAAATGCACCAGCAAATGTTTAAAGAGATATGCATACAATTACACATGAACTTTAGAATATGCGACTCAAGACACAAATCAAGATGAGACCATGCAACCCTGACTCTTCCCAATATGGCATAAACAGTTACTGACATTCCAGAGCCTTAATTTAACTTTTCAACAAATCAGACATGTAGCCTCGGCCTGCATAGTCAACACATAGCCACCATCATGCCACGAGATGAGATGGTTTCAAGGGGCGAGGTATGGGTGAGGAAGCAGGGTCGGCTTGCCTTGCTCCGCATTTGGCACATTTGCAAATGGGGGTGGTTCCTGATTTACGGCGCCCTAGCAATGGGTGAGGTATCTTGGCAACAGAGACACAGGGTCTGGCCCCTCATGTCCACCATAAAGCCGGGGCGTTCACAATAAGGCATCACTTTGATTCATTCCATGTTTCTCTGAAAATGCTTGTAAAATAGTCAGATGTATGCTCGGGATCAGTCACAGGATTTTATGAAGTGATGTCAAAACGTAAATTAAAGTTTGTGAGGTAACTAGAACCGCAAGTACCCGGGCTTGGCCTTCCACTGTCAAATAAACCTATAAGTTCACATGCCTGAGATTAAGTCACTGACTGAGTCACACACAAACAAGTTAAACCCAGAAACACTAAACCCTGAGAGGCTAGGCGGGAGAAACATTTTTCTCCACTTCTCTCTCACATACACATGGTAGCTGTAGGTGATCTTGTTTCAACCATTAGGACAGCGTAACACGGGATATTAGGGTCACAGAGAAACATACAGGTCAAAAGGAACCTTCTGACTTAACAGCTGCCTCCCAACTATAAAACTTTAAAAGCATTCAAAAAAAATGTCCCTAAGCAGGAAATCTGCAATTAGTTTTACAAGCTCTGCTGACATAGTGCCCATGTGAGGACTTTAGAGTAACACCTGTTTGGGGCATTTGCTAAGAAGTTTGAAGATAAACCTCTAAAAATTAAAAGAATCAAGACTCAAGAAGACGGTTTTACAACAGTGTAAAAAACACAATTCATAGCTGTCTTGCCTGGACAAAAAATGTGCTCGTCATGCACTTTTGTAAAGTAAACCAGCAAAGCTTTCTAATGTAAACTATGAATTCCAACACCACTGCTTTTCTGACAGATTATCAACACTTGCCCCTCTTTTCTGGCCTATCAGGTGTTCTATGGTCAGTTTTGATGTGCGTGTGCTGACAAGAGCTAAGAAAAGCCCTCCAGTTACCTGGGATCCACTGACATTGAGTGTCAAACTGGGTGCTGAGACAGCTTTCTTGGTCTTTGGACAGAGTGACATCAGAGATCCAAAGTTGCTGCTGTCAAAAGGAAAGGATGGCAACCGCACAGGCTAAAGGGAAAGTCTAAACTTACAGCAGCTATAGCTCCTGTCATGATAGCCACAGGTTTGACAAAAGAACATTCCCTTAAACTTCCAGTCACTCAAAAAAGCTGAGGGAGAAGGAGCTACATATATAAGAGGGAGAATTACAGGAAAATGGCAAGCCCAAATCAGGTACAAAATAAGAAAGCATTTCTTTAGCAAGTTAATGTTGTTTAAATTGGATTAGAGAAATATTTGCCAGTTAGGGATTTAAGCACAGGAAGTGTCACAAGACTCAGAGGTGAAGAAATATGAGGAGTGGGGGAGGGATTGTGTTGGCTTTGACAACTGAGCCTGACGAGCCATTTTTCCTGCTGCTCTGAAATAGTTATTTATAGCTGCTGCCTGGGTGTAGACAGTAAATTTCTTTTAGCTGTTGTGCTGTCCAGTGACACAATACAAGTATATACTTTTTCTTAATGAAATTCTGCAGTTCCAAATATAAACCTATAAAATAGACAATTACACTTTCTACAGGCTGCAAATTTGTTTTATTCAGAGCAGCTGCAGGGTACAGCATGAACACCCAACTGAAGTCTTCCCCGACAGCGGTCAGCAACATCGAAGCTATATTGGTGTACAAGGTGACGTAGCGATGATTCCCACAACCCCTCCTTCAGTCCTTCTCTCCTTCCTTCCTTCCATATCCCCCTCTCTTCGTTCTTACCTCACTCTCACTCTACTCCATCTCAGTCCAAAGCAATCATTGCATTTTACCATCTGTCACTGCCACCGTGCTTACAAATACCAATCAAACCCAGTTGCATTGTCCCAATCACTGACTTCCTAGCCAATGGCAGTACAACTCCCTTCTCTCCTCCCATAATGTTTTTAATTATCTCATTGCCTTTGAACAGTAATTAGGATAGCCTTATTTTTATATTATTGTGTATTCATTGTGAATACGTAAAACTGTACATTTTCAAATCAAATCAAGCATACAGTATTGAAAGTAAACAAACAGTACAAGCACAGCACCACTGCAACAGGTGGTTGAACGTGATTTCCAAGGGAAGCAATGTGGTTTGAGACTGTTCAGGAAACAAAAGATTGCAAATAAAATCCCTGCTATTGAATTTTATGAAGCCACGGGTGCATAATCAGTTATCAAGGAAAACTAATCATACATGCATGAGATTATTAGGGGACCTCAGGTTTAACAAAATAAAGTGATCGGCACTGTATTTCTAAACATAGTAGACTATCTCTATTTTGTTATGCATGTTCCTTTGTAATATTTGTCCAATGCAAACAGGTCTTAAGGAAGACAATGAAAGACATATGATGAATAATAGTATGGCCTATTGTTGAGTCCCATAAATACGTTTAAGTAATATTTGGCACATTTAAGTGACTTAATGTTCAATATTGAAAGAGAAAATTAGGATGTTAAAAGGAGTATAGGGTAAATAATGGATTTCTAATGCCAATATTTGAGAATCTGTTGGATTTTTTTTATGTGGTCCAATGTTTGTTTCTTCTAAAATTCCAATACTGACAACTGTTAGATAGATTCCGTCAAAAACTGTGTGGAGTATTGATGAAATGAAAATGAAAATGGATTAAAATGATTTTTTGAAATGCTGAAATACTACATTATCATGCTATCAGCAGGCACACCACAAGCCAAAGTGATATCTTTAAAGTAAAGACAACAGATGGGTGAAATATTTTGGGGAAAACAGCCAATCATACAAGCCTGCACCCACATGGTGGATGGAATATGTACAGGTCTGAAAGTAATAGGGAGGTCACTGTGGCCATATGGCTCAACATGTCTCATCCCAGGAAGCTGCAGGCATAGGCTGCTCAAATAGCCATTAGTACAAATTACCCAAATAATGAAATGAACGCAGCAACTTTTTCAACAGCTGCTCTGCAGGACCGCCAAAATGACAAATAAACAAAAGAGGGAGAAGGGAAAAAGAGAAAGTCGTCCAGCAAAATCCCAGTGTAAGTGAGAAATCCCTCTCAAAGCCGGTGGACAGAATGGGTCGGCTATGCCCTGGAGTAATGACCATCAAGGGACTTCTCTGTGGAGCCTGGTCATTAGACAGAAACAATAAAATAAGACTTTTAATTTTGTGTTTCATAACTTTATGGCTACAAATAAACATGATCTACCATTAGTTTTATGCACATATAATTTAATAATTTAATTTATTGGTTTACTTAATAAACTAAACTAAAATAAATTAAAGGACAATTCCGGCGCAAAATGAACCTAGGGGTTAATAACATATGTGTACCGAGTCGACCGTTCTCTGGGACATGTTTTCATGCTAATCAAATGCATCTCTAGCTTTAAACAAGCTATCGGCAAACCGGTGTTTAGCTGCTAATGCTACCTTTCGGGGCACATGGTAAATCACTATTTTATACCACTAACAAGGCTCAAAATAGCACCACACTACAACGGTAGCATAATGAGGGTCCCTACAATGTAAACCGAAGCATTGAGAACTTTGTAAGTGTACAGACAGTTTATTAAAAAGATAGATTATAAAGACAGTAGCGTACAACAAAACTGTTTTTATAATCTATCTTTTTAATAAACTGTTGAAGTGTGGTGCTATTTTGTGCCTTGTTAGTGGTATAAAATAGCGATTTACCCTCTGCCCCGAAAGGTAGCGTTAGCAGCTAACCACCGGTTTGCCGATAGCTTGTTTAAAGCTAGAGATGCATTTGATTAGCATGAAAACATGTCCCAGAGAACGGTAGACTAGGTATACGTATGTTATTAACCCCTAGGTTCATTTTGCGCCGGAACTGTCCTTTAACACAGCATCTGAGACTGGGGAAACCAGGGCTGCCAGGGGAAGGGGTAAGCATGTCAGATCTGAAGAAAAATAATACATTAGGATTTGACTTGTTTGTCCATGAAGTGCTTGTCCATTATATAGGTCCAGAAAGTGCTCATGCATTAAATGGAAGGTATTTGCACTGCAAGACAAAACACTGAGCCAATCTGAGATAGAGAAGTTTTATCTTCAGTTTACTATCTGCAAGGGGGAAACGGGCAAATCCACACACTGCAGGGAGGCAGGAAGGTTACTGCTCTGCTATCTTCACATTGATGACTCACTGACAGCTGTATCTGAGCTGTTCCAGACCCACACACTAAAACATAAATGCAATCTTATTTATGTGCAATGTACACTCTGACAAGTTTTGTCTAAAACAGTTTGTTTGTGTTACTCAGAGAAATGTGGAAGGCAGGGAAGAGATTTATATCAGCAGTGCAATTATAGCCAATTACTTAATAACGGCTATCTGAAAAGGGATGTACGAAGCCACCACCTGTGCCCTCCAACCTCCCTGAGGTGCAATCGATCACCTGGGAGAATAATCGGTCTCTGGTATGGGTTTTGACATTGTGCTGACAAACAGAGACCTTCTAGGCCACTTCCCTCATCACACTGGGTATTTTAGGTGGGCCATTAGCATGCCTGATTTCTAATCTGTTCCTCAAACTGCCAGGCATGACAGCATTGCTCTATCATGTTCTCTATTTGTCTGTGTATGCATCTACATCCCTCTTTTACTGTGCTTTTTTTCTGTTTCACCCGCTCTGCCTTCCCACTTTCTTTCTCTCTTAGCTGTGCCTCCCCAGACACACACACACACACACACACACACACACACACACACACACACACACACAAACACACACACACAGAGACATCTCTTCATCCGTCCCTGACACTCCCTGATAGCGATAGTAGTGAGGCTGATAACAAAGGCTAGGAATAGGTTGACATAACATTGTTTTTAGCTTGGAACCAGTACCATGAGTTAATGTACAAAATGGGGAGATTAAGAATGCAAAGATGTCTTTATAAAGGAGTAATTTTAAACTCTTATTCCAGGTAGAGCCACAAACATGTACAAGCAATGTCCATGATAACATTAAGCCTGTTTTTTTAGCTGTTGGTTTGGTTAGGTAGGTAGGTAGGTGGGACAAAGGCTACTAAACTAGTGTGACACCAACTAATTCCTGAAAATAATAAAAAAAAAAAAGTTAGTTCATCAGTCTCCAATGTGGTATAGTTGTGAAGACTAGACAGGAATTTATAAGAAGTCCATTATGCTTGCCTAAAGCTGGATGGACTGGACACCCTCCAACAAAATCTTAAACCAAAAGTCAAGCAAAGCAAATGCAATGTGCAATTACATTCTGTAAACTTTTCTGACATGGGTTGGACCAAAGAATATATGTAATCATCACACCTATGTGTGGTCATCTAAATCAGTGTGTGGGTGTGTATATGTATGAGTACACAAATGTGTATTGGGAAGAGTAAATGAGGAAAAAAATGGTACTGGTGGAAAAAGAGCAATGAGTGACAGACCGAGAGACAAGAGAGTTGCATAACAGCAATGAGTCAAGTATAATGATGAAATGAAGAGGATTATTTTGCTTTCACTCACTCATTTGCCATTAACCTACATGAGCAATGAACTGTAAGAACAACACTGACATTGCTAGTAAAGCTAAAGAGATCAAGCAATTTAAATAATAATCACTACCTACTAAAGAAAAAAAAACTCATTTAATTTGAGTTTCAAACTTGTTACATCAACACAACGATGATGCATGATATATCCTAGTTTCCAAAATAACTATTTTAGTGTTATGTAAGGTTTGTGCTTGCTCCAGACCCACACACCTTTACATGACTCACCACTGTAACATGTACAATATACTAGATTTAGAGAGATTGAGACACTCAATGGCACCTGAATTTAAGAGGAGGTTGAACTTATCACAGATCAGACTCTTGCAATCGAGGGAGGATGGCAGACTAAAGGTCAATTTATGCTACTGCATCAGGGAGGCACATAACCTCGCAGTTAAAGCTTAACTCTCGCCAAAAATGCAACCTAGGGTCTTTTTGTGAATGAACAGAAACACCACTTTTAAGATTTACCGTATTTTCGTTTTTCGGTCAAATGGCCTTTTGAATGGGAGTGCTAGGGGCACTTTTATGCTAGCATCAAAATCACTATTTTTAAAACACTAAGAAGGCTCGACACAACATGAAACATGAAAGTATCACCAGGGTCTCTACACATGAACTCGAGCATTGAGAACATTGTTTGTATACACAGAGTTTACTAAAAAGAAAGTTTTTAGTCCGCCATTTTTTCAGTCAAAAATAGTCGATCTCCGAACGCGAATGAACGGACTCCATAGGAGGAAATGTCATTCTTATATGAGGCTCCTTTTTCAACTACAAGGTCAATATTGTGTTTCACTAACGACAAAACAATAAATTATCCGTGCATTTATATGGACCTAAGCTTTAGGAGCTTTCCATCTTTACTCTCCTCCTCACTATTTTTAACTTGCAAGATGGACAGCGACCGGAAAAACAACAGCTACAGTGAGTTGTTCAAAACCTTTCTTTTTAGTAAACTCTGTGTACACAAACAATGTTCTCAATGCTCGAGTTCATGTGTAGAGACCCTGGAGATACTTGGAGCAAAGTTTCATGTTGTGTCGAGCCTTCGTAGTGTTTTAAAATTAGTGATTTTAATGCTATCATAGAAGTGCCCCTAGCACTCCCATTCAAAAGGCCATTTGACCAAAAAACGAAAATACGGTAAATCTTAAAAGTGGCGTTTTGCTTTTAAACGAATGTCTGACTCGGGTACATTCACAAAATGACCCTAGGTTGCATTTTGGCGAGAGTTATGCTTTAATGCTGCTGGAACTGACATTCACCTCCTTAGAAATCTATATGCTGATGCCATGTCTACTCTGAAAGTTAACATGAAACTGCATTTGTTGAACCATTGCATATGTTTTATGATGATAAAATGAATAAATTCAGTTGATAATGTTGCCTGAAGCGTAGAGAAACAAGTTTATGTCTGAAAGATCTCCAGACTGGCAGTATAAATTGGGGTAAAACTGGTAAAGCCAAAGAACGCACCTTAAGGTGCTTTTGAGCAAGTCATTTAACCTTCAACTGCTCCAGATGAGCTGGTCAGTGGTCAGCAGATACAACTGTGATTGAGCCTGTCCTCTTACAGAGCAGTCAGCCTAAATGCTTCGACCTAAAAGAGAAAAATTCTAATTCTCAAGTTGCAGAGTCATATATAGCTACAGGTCATTTATAGAACATTACTTTGAATGCACTTTACATATGCCAGTCTTAGTTGAAACTATGTTAGGTTTTACGTCCATTTCTGATTACTGACCAACTGTGTGTAAATGCATTTAATAACCATGTTATTGCACATTATCTAATTTTCTTTTTCCGTATCCCAATAACGTGGAATCTTTTTTTGTTGTAAAGGCAGTCGATAAAACATTTGGCACGCAAAGATGCTAAGATACTGTTAAAGGAAAAGCATTGTGAAATTACCTTAGTTTTTGAGTTTTTGAGTTTTGAAAAAAAAAACTGCCATTAATTAATGTACTATTATGGTGCAGAGTTTGGCATGGTGCCATGGTTTTTGATTACAGGAAAGATAATACAAAGTGGGCTTGGTGACAGAGTGAGTGGTTCTCACTGGTGGCAATGTGGTCTCATGAGAGTCAATCTTCCTATCCTGCTCAGCCCATTTAAATCTAATCCCTTAATGTTAATCTGTTCTAAAGTTCTGTGGGATCCCACTGGTGTAAAATCTGCGGCTAAAGTGTGAAATAGCGTAAGGGTTTGAGTGGTTAGATTAATGTGCAACTGTAGCTGCAGCGTTTCTACAAAATAGATGCTATATAGTTCCTTTATAGCAAAGGTTGCACTCTATACAGGACCCAGGAGACACCTATTACTACATAAAACAGACACTGTAGACAACACCGTCAACATTATACCTACAGATCACACAAAAGGCAGAAGGACATTTACAGCGAGAAAGTGGAAAAAAGCCAAAAAAGGTCATCACACAACAAGAAATTGTACGCTTAATTTGTCATGTATTATCACCTCTAATTTTTAGCACTACAAAGCAATGTATGTTACAACAATGGGATGACAAATGAGTCAAACAATAACTTTGATTGCAAAAGATTGAAAATTAACTTTCAGAATGTAAACCTATAATAAATAATTGGTAGTGTCTTCATAACATATGTCTGTTACATCCCTAGCAATGAAATACAATAAGTAAGTCTTTTCTATCCATAAAACATTGGCGTAGATTATATTTGCAATTACAATTGCTGAGTTTTACAGTTATATATCAACCCCTAACTGAGTACAAACTTGGCCAGTATTGCAAATACACCTGGTGGTAAATTAAGGTGGGGAGGGCTGGAGGGTGTGTTGGGGACATAGTAAGTCTGATAATTTATACACTGCCCACCTGGTTCCCCTTCATGCAGCATTTCTGAATGTGCCAGACAGAAAGCAGTGTACCATGTACTGCCTCAGCCAAGTTTTAAGTTCATCTCAGAAGGGGGTAAACAAATAGGAACGGGTCAAAAAGCAACATGAGCCAACTCTATTATACACATATATACTATTATAATACATACGAGCGAGTCGCTCGTATGTATTCTGCCATGTTGCGCCTCCATCTTTAAAATACATTAGCCAAAGAGGGACATACCTCCGCCTTTCGCGCTTTTACACTCAGTGGCACCATGACGAATGCCAAGGGGAGAATTACACGTGACTGCCGGCAGATTTGAAAGCCTGTTGAAGATGGAGGATCACGCTGATACTTTACTAATATTAGCTTGCATTCTTTTGGGAACTTGATAGCTGATGTTAGAAATGAAATGGTACCAAAATAACGAAAACGTAAAACTATTATTACACTGGAAGGAACACTCACGGACGAAGTCGTACTTCTTGGAATAATACGGCCACCGTAGGAGTTAAAACGCGATCGGAATGGGAGGGGCTATAAATTAATATTCAGTTGGTTGTCATATACAATTTCACCGCTAGATGGGAGAAATTCTTACACAATGTAGCTTTAACACCACAACAATCACCAGGATTCCTCAAGCTGCCACTCAATGGCACATAAGTATGGAGCTAAAAGAGTATAGAAGTGTGAACGGAGAACATATATGCCCTTAAATCTAGTTATGTAAGACAAGCAGGATTGAACATGTAAAAGCTTTTATTTACAACCTGCACATGTCTCTTTACTACACAAACAGCAAACAAGTCAGTTTGGTAATCCTTAAGTGCTTTGCACACACAAGATAGACATGTAAAATATAAATAAACTGAATAATCACACATGGTGTGCAACCACTATGCGTGATATACTATTTTAATGAAATACCTACGTGCCTACTTCTAGAAATGCCAGACTACTGTGTCTAATTCTGCATTCTTTACATTGCATTAGGTGGAAAAATGGTACAAAATATGCGAAACGTATCGCTAACTGTACAAGCCAATGTGTGTGCTGACGCTAAATTTACCTCCAGGAGCAGTCAACTAGAGTTCAGTGACGAAAGCGTTTGAACCTAACTCTACTGCTAAAGTAAACTGGCCCTGAAACTCCTCCAGGCCAAAAGCTGTTACATTTACAAGGACATACTGTATGCCCATATAACGTTGTTGAAAATACCAAATTTGGAAGGTTGACATTGACCTGAATCAAATGGGCTTAGATAACATGTCATAACACTTTGTAATACTTCAAAGTTTATCTATTACAGTGATTTGATAGTGGATCAACTTGTGTATCACATTGCTCTGAGGAAAGTTTGTCTTGGTGACCTTTATGAATTTGCCAAAACTGCTTTTTAAGAAGTTGCCAAATTGCTGAGGATAAAACTGTTAACCTTGTGGCCAGATTATACTACAAGGGTCAAATACCAATGTTTTATCACCTTCACCCTTGGGCCACATATTCCCTTTACTTAAAAGGCAGCCTACCACAAACAGATGACTTGCTTATGCCTAAAGCCAAAAAAAACAAAGCTATGTTGAAACCTAGTATATGGCTGGACCGTGTATGATCGTGAAATACTTGTGTGTTGTCTACTGAAGTAGAATATCACATGACGTGGTTAAGATACGTTTGAGACAGATAATTGAGGAGTGCTTTAAAGGGGTGATAGAATGCAAAACCGATTTTACCTTGTCATAGTTGAATAATGACAGTTTAGTGGGTAACTAGGACATACATAGAACCTCAAAGTCCCATTGACACCTCTTTCCTCTGCAAATCTCACAATTTGAAACTGCCTCTGAAAACGGGCAAATCTCAACGAGCCGCCTAGTTGACGTCAACTAGGCATCTAATTGCATCTAATTGCAAATTTTGTCTGTGTGTAGGAGTTCAGGAGTTCAAACGCCGCTGCCCTGACAGAGCTCCAGGGCCTGCAGCTCCCCTCTTCCTGCTAAATGGCCGATGTGTGTGAGTGAGAGCGCGGTCAGCGAGCTTGTTACGCCAGCAATCTCTTACCACAGGTTCCAGTTAATCTTATAATGTGTGTAATTATAATGTGTTGAGTTATTTAAACAAACGATCGGGGAAATAAAGTCTCATTGATAGAGCTTGCGGCTGGATGGAGCTCTATCAATGAGAGCTAGCTAGCCTCCTCTTAGAATTCTTCTGAAATTCACAAAAATGCATTAAATTGAAATCGGACACCATTGTTACCTTTATAAGACCTTGGGGTAAATGTTATATAAGTGGCGTGACGAAATTCAAACTGTAAATATACTCTAATTACGCCGAAAATGAAGCTAACTAGCCGCGATCTGTACACATAGGGTTGAAGGGACAGTCGCAGCTAATGAAACCCCTAATGTTCACAAAAATTCATTAAATTGAAATCGGACACCATTGTTAGCTTTATAAGACCTTGGGGTAGATGTTATATAAGTGGCGTGACGAATTCAAACTGTAAATATACTCTAATTACGGCGAAAATGAAGCTAACTAGCCACGATCTGTACACATAGGATTGAAGGGACAGTCGCAGCTAACAAAACCCCTAATGTTCACAAAAATGCATTAAACTGAAATCGGACACCATTGTTAGCTTTATAAGACCTTGGGGTAGATGTTATATAAGTGGCGTGACGAAATTCAAACTGTAAATATAGCTACTCTAGTTATGCTGGCAGACAGCCAGCTCCGCGAAGCCCCGAGTATTCCAGTAGTCCAGTACCCATGGAAATGGTGACTTTCAGTGGGTATGGAGGTTGCCACTTTCTCGTCAGATTGTGTGGAGCTCTTAGCTAAAGTCCGACACGTCTTACCAAATTTGCAATTAGCCATACATTTTCGTAAAACGGCCCATATTTGAGCTTTATATAGTTGATTTCTCGCTTAAAAAAGTCTCAGAAGTGAATTTAATAACGAAATAACCCAGACAAACAATGTATAACTTTGCAGTGTGAAAAATGAGACCTGCTGTCTCGTCTCCAATGTGTTTCTATGTGGTTCGCTCAAACCAATCAGCGTGCAGCTCATCTAAATATTCATGAGCATACCATATTTGGAAGAAAAGCTCTTGTTCCAAATAGAGCCATATTTACAGGGTAGTTAAGGGCCTAATAAAATAGCATTCAGGCAATTTTCAGCCCAACCAATGTTACATACCCTGTTAGGAGACCTTAAGGAACAGTGTAAAATACCCTATATAATCATTCTATCACCCCTTTAAAATAATGAATTCAACAATATAATCATGCTATTTAAAAAAAAAAATCTTATAAAAAAAAAATATATATATAAATATTTTAAAAAATATTACTCATCTAAAGTGTTACTGAGTAAATAATGTTACTTGTTAAACAGACCACACCTAGGTTGCAACCAGAGTACAAAATTAGCACCATCCACCAGCCAAATGTTGGTAAAATATGCAAGTAGGTGGTAGATTTGCTTCACTCACCAGCCAAAACAATGTTAATCTATTGAGTGGCTGGTAAAATATGAACAGTCACTAGCCATTTCCGACCAATGGTGTAACTTCATCACTTACTCACTCAGCAACAGTCTTTCGCAGTCCAGCCAAAACTTCCCCTTGCGGTACTGTCTAGTGTGTATCAATGCATCTATCAATGGCATATGTAATTCAGTGTAAGAGGGAGGCACACAGCCTTGTCACTGAATTGTGTCCAAGTTCTTAGCGCACAGTACATTACACTCTCACTGCATCCTACTGCAACATCTTAACACTTGACAAAGGCTACGAGTAGGCTTGACATCATATTAACTATTTGATACAACTAAAGCCTAATTATTTATTTTTTTACCTATGGAAAGTTAATCAAAAGCTTTGTCTAACAAATACATGACTATCTCCCTGGTCTAAAGCACTGCCACTTCCTACTCATTGATGTCAGGATGGGTGAATCATATTTCCCTAACTGATCATTTATCCGGGGATTATTAATAATTATAGGGAGGTAATTAACACCCCATGCCCCACTTCTGACTGCCTGGTATTCCCTCCTGAGCAGCCTATTTCTTTCAAGGCCAAGCCTATACATAGCCAGCCCTAATGATGAGATAGGGGCCACTTGTTCATCCTCACCCTGACATTGATAGAATTCAAGCTCTAATTCAATAAAATCACCTGGGCCACACAGAATCTGCGGACACAGAATTCCCCAGAATTGTCTGCAGATTTTTAACAAATTAAAAAAAAAACTCAGAATGTTAACACATCTACACCCCAAGCAGAAAAACTCAGATTTTCATTCTGAATCACTGCTGAATACTGTAAAAAAAAATATGCAGATTCCGTTTGGGTCTGATAATCTCTAACAGTCTCGTCTTGATTTATGTAAACCGTAATTTATAACTGACTTCTGATGTCATGCGTCTTGTATCTGTTTTTGGTCTGCCTGCCTCACGTGTGTGGCGGAGGTACTGTAAATTTAGAAAAAATTGTGTTCTGTCCCTGTCACCGTGTGGACAAAAGCAAAATGCCTTTGGGGTGACCACACGTGCTACAATCTCCCCTGGCCTCAGCTGTTGGTGCCGGCCTAACAGAACAGAGCAGAGTGGCTGGGTAAGACTTAAAACAGGGGTGGGTTTATGTGTCATTTAGACACCCCCACTTTTCAACTGCTAAACCCGGAGGGCAACATGCTTTCTATACATTCTCAAGGGCTTTACCATAACGCTATATACTGCTTTATAACAAGAGAGCTGTGGGGCGGCAGTAGCTCAGTCTGGAGGGTCGCCGGTTAAAGTCCCCGTACGGACCAAGCATGGAGTGTGGACTGGCAGCTGAAGAGGTGCCAGTTCACCTCCTGGGCACTGTCGAGGTTAAAAAAATAAATATAAAATGTGTTCACTAAGGCCTAAATGATACTTTCGCATCCATGTAGGTAGGACAGTTTGTGAGACAAGTGACATGAAATTTTGTCATCTGCAAAATTGTGGACCGCATGTCCCCCGGTGTACAAAATGTGTGACTTCGCTGACTGTACCTACAAGCCTGTCAACTGTGGAACATTTCCTTGTAGACCCTTGTATGTCCAAAATCTCCTCATTAACTTGGAAAAGTGGGAAAGCATACTGACTTATTGCATCCCAGCATGGTATACCAGATGCAACAGAATGAAACAGGGGGCACTGCAGAGGGTCACTTAGGCAGCCCAGAAGATTATCAGAACTCAACTACCAGCAGTCGGCGACAACTTTGAGGCCCGATGCTGAAGCAGGGCCACCAATATCACCCACCTTGCTCACCATGCCTCTTCAGGCTCCTACCATCTGGTAGGAGATTCAGGACAATACATGTCCAGAATTTAAATTGCTTCTTACATTTTTAGTGTTTGTTTTTATTGTTGTTTTTTAATGTTCAGCGAATATAAACACACTTTCGTTGTGATACTGTAAGACAGTAGTGTCAGTAATGACAATAAAGCCTCTTATGTCTTGTATGCAGAAAACTTCTCTCTGCTTAGAAAAATAACTAGCTCTGCTCGGAGAGGTAGACTCCAGGCTTAAATAATGTGTTGTTCCTGTGTTCTTCATAGCATTCTTTAACACTGTCCCCTTAGCTCAGCAAGGTCCCCTGTGTATATGGTTTATAACATAGAAAAGTCAGTGTTGTGCACTCACCTTAGACAGCAATGAAACAACCAAAACAAAGAGGTAAAAAAAAAAGTTTTTACTGTTAAGTAGCTCCTTTATGACAATTGGTTTTGTGACAAAAAGTGACAAAAATGAGTTTGTCAGTCAGTATGGGCTTTTGCACACTGTCTACACTGTCGACAAAAACAACTCTGTACTGTATCTGCCATGCAAAGTAGCAGCACCATTCAATCCTCCCTATTCCCTCCCTTCACTATCTCTTCAACAAATACCAAAAGCATCTGATTGATAACAATGAGCAGAGGCCTCTTACTCATGTTAGCCTAGTCAGAAGAAAATAGGACAGCACTGGCAGTATTGACAAGATCTTAAAACAGTGCCTGACTCACTTATGACTCATGGAACCTAATGGGGGAATTAATAATGCTGTATTCAAGCAAAGTGCCCACGTACCCCAGCCTACCTACACTAGTACTTAGAGTACCTAATCAACAGAATGGTGAAAACTCAAGTGGACATTTTTGAGAAATTATGTTTTTTCTTCTACGTAGTTAACTCCATCCTTATACTTTACTAAAAGAAACTTCACTTAAATTTGAGTACATTCATTTAACATCTCTATAAACAATAATTACATTTCATTGTGGAAAAAAGTTTGACAGAATTGACATATTTGTACATTTGAAAACACCAAAACACATCCCATAAACACATAAAAACACAAAACCAAAGTCACTATGCACACACAGAGACAAAAATACAGACAAACACAAATTAATAAATTCTTTATTCTTATCTCATCTAATCTAGTCTCATTTTAATATGAGTCTTGCAGACTGCTTCTAATATTTCCCAAGGGACATTGCACTTCATTAGTTTCATATGAACAACCCTTTAAATTTAGATTGTGCTTACACCGAGACCTTTAAACTCTGCCAGCTCATATATTTAAGCATTAAGGACTGGGTAGTGATGAAGGACTAAGAACTTGATTAATTTTCTCCTATAGTTTGAGCTAAGGTCAATTCCTGCTACATCATCACATAGCCTTCACCATACTTAGAGATTGGCATGGTTTTATTTCAGTTAGCCTAATAGCTGGTTTGATTTGCATTGAGAGATGATCTTATGGAAAGTACCCCATGCCAATCTCTAGGTATGGTGAAGGGTATGTGATGATGGGGGGCTATTTTAATTCCAAAGGCCAAGGGAACTTTATCAGGATGCATAGTATCCTGGATCCATGAAATAACTGGCCTTTAAAAATAAGAATCTGCCTGCCTCTATGGGAATTTAACATAGGGGTGTACTTACTTATGCCCCCTGTATTTTAAGGAAGAACATTTATTTATTTACGATACATTATTCATTCACAAAGAAAATTGGGGTCCTTAAAGGTTGGATCTTTCCTCATTTTTTAATTAAGGCATTAAGATCAATTTCCAAAAGATGATTTTTTTTATTCCTCTTTTTAGTCAACTTTAGCATGGGTTCATAAACTTATGAGCACCACTGTAGTTAGCCCTGCTAAGTCTACCAACTCAACGCCTGCAAACCCCCTTCCACTAGGACATAATAATACTGTATGCTGCAGAATCAGAACCACAGAGAAAAACATACAGTACAGGTAGATATTTGGTGAAGTTTACGAATGAAATTTGACATCCCGGGGTTGTACAATTTCTGGCATAACAGTAAAAAGAAAGCCAAATGACAACTTTTCTTCAAACTGTTCTTTGATGTTTACAATAATGCAACAAACCAACCGAAACCAACCAACCAATCCATACAGAAGAGTTACAGAGTAGTGTTCTGATGTTTTTTATAAACATATTTTACAGATCGTATGCTAAAATGGTTTAAGAATATGCATTTAACAGTTTTGGCAATGGAATCATGGCGTGGAACGATTCAAAGTCAGAAGGTACAAGAGCTAGATGTCTTTAAAATTAGAAGAGCAACCCTCGCCAAATAAACAGCTAAGTGTGTTGTTGTTGTTGTTGTGCTGAGTTGCAAGTTTATGTTTTTCTGTTATAATGTCACTTTAAATTAGACACAGAGAGGTGTATGTACCTGCCACTAGAATTTCATTTGGGCAAATAAATTGGAAGGAATGGTACTTTTTTTTCTCACAGCACAATGTTGTGATTTAGGCTGATATCATGGGTGTTTTTTACATAACAATCTTATGCTGATTTACTAATGTACAGGATGCACCTAGACTTGACTTATGTCACCACTAAAGAAGACTGGCCTCAGAAGCCCCTGCTTGGTGCCATGCAACTGTCAGCCATTTAACATCAAGATTAGCCACAGTTGCTGCCACGTGTCAACACAGCAATGAACACATGCTTAAGGTGGTGATGGTGGTGTGGGGAGATGGTAGTAAGACTACAGGAGATGACACAATAAATATAAACTTTCTGTTGGCAAATTGAGAGAAAACTCTTCTCACCTACAAGTGAGGCCAGGGCATAACTATTCTGCTGCTTCTGTAGTTAACTGCACTGATAAGTGAACTGCTGCTGAAGAAGAAATAACGTCTAGTCTCTGTGAGGGGTTAATGTAAATATCACAAAAATCCTCTTAATGGTCAAAATTTTGATTACATTTTAATTTTGTAGGAGGCAATAGACACATTGACCATTGTTTATACACTGCCTTTCCTTTTCGTACAACCACCTAGCCTGTATAGGGGAATTTTGAACCACAGCTGAGTTGCAGGATTAAAAAAAAAAGAAACGTGTCTGAAATCCTGTGTCTGCTCCTTGTCTGAAACAACAAATTAAAATACTCACTGCATTTATTTTACTCAGCCTTGTTCAAACAAATTCCATGGATTTCAAAGGAGACGTGCAATGTCACAGAGCTGTAAAGCCAGCTTCCTAATCAATCGCCACATCTAAGTCTAGACAAGCTTTTGGGTAGAGCCATATGAGGTGCGAGAAAGCCCGCCAGATTAGCTCTTGTTAATGACCTTCGGTGGGACAGGAAACTCTCACTTCACCAGTCTGTTTAAGTTAGGGCCTACCTTTGGTGTTTCTTCTAATATTTTGAAACATTTCATCACATACCCAGTGAGACAGACAGAGATAATGGGTAGATGAATAGATCACAGGTCAGTTACAGAACAAAACAAAAACATGCAAAACCTCCCGCTATAGGCAGGAAAATACTTTTTCATGATAACAAACCTAAAGGTGCAAGATTCAGCTAAACAAATTATTGGCTTGAGAATGTAGAATAGAGTAACTGCACAAAATAAATTGCTTGTTTCTATAAAATCAGTGACAATGTCACCACAGTTTTTGTTTAAAAAATTAAAAAAATATACTAGGGGTGGGGTAAAAACAATGGGAGATAAATGTCTTCTTTTTGTAATATGGGAATTACACAGTCATTACTTAGCTATCTGTTCTAATGCTTTTGAAATTCACATTAGACACAGGAGTGTTTTTCCAACGTGCCACAAAAAAGGCAACATAACATCTAAAGTATTTATTTTATAGGAAAATGTTCTCGCTTTACAATCTTGAGTGTCAGTATGGCAATATAACAACATTTGGTGACTTCAGGTTATATCATTAAATGTAGGCTGCGGCTCTGCTGGCTTAACAGTTCAAGAAAAAACTCAACCCCCGCAAACACAAAGCGTGGCCCCCAATAAAGCAGAATAAATGACAGAAAAGCACAACTCAGTTGGATTTACCTTTCCAGTGGCATTTTCCCACACCAGTGTGCTGCTGAAGAGCTGCAGGGACTGTGGTACAAGGTAAAATTTGCTTAGACAACTTTCCCTTCTGTGACATGCTGCCAGAGTGATATAGAGCCAGCAGGTGGGAAAGAGCGGTAAGATGAGGAACGTGAAATAGCAAAAAGAGGGAAGGGATGAATGTTAATGTGAAAATGTAGAGACAATACATGTTAACCATGCTTAACTAATCTTTTTGGCAACAAATCTGTTGAAGAACAATCCATCACAAAGACTTCATCACCAAACCAAAGGAAAAACAAGACTATAACTCTAGCTACGTGGATCTTTCAGTACCATCATAATTCATCATATCACTTGTCTCTGACTAGTTTCTACCGTTGATCTTGCTTGCCTGGGTCCACAATACAGAGCTACATTAAAAAGCCAGTAGATTGACTTGCTATTGTCTTAGATTGTCTAGCTTTAACCATACAACTTTCACTGTTAATTTTGCACAAGTGTAGACAGTGGTTCACGTTCTTAACAGTCACAGAAAGTCAGCTAAGTGTAGACGGACATGCATGCTAAAGCAAAGGCCAATGCATCATACCTACCTTAGGAAAGACACATAGAGTACCTTTTTAGATCATTTTATTTTATCATGTTAGAACTATATAAGGAGTTAAAAGTAAGTAGTTCTAACTTGAAGTAAGTAAAAAGTAAGTAGTACTACCTTGTATTTTACCCTGGCCTTATGTTATTTGCATTCCAACCTGAGCTTAAAGCTTTGTACTATGGATTTTTACTTATTGTTATATTAATTATACAAAATATATACATACAGGAATGAATGTAACTAACAACTTGGTCTTAATATGTGATGGCCTGTTCAGAGAATGACCAACAAATGACAGGTTTTTATATCACCTAAGAGCAGAACCTAATAATTTAAGACCACAACTTTTATCCTGTAACAGTATCACTGAAAAGACCCTGACGGGTGTTGAAACGGCAACTATGATTACATCAAAACTCTGACTCAAACAGAACAAACAAGGTCCTTTACACAAGGTTATTTACTAGAAAAGAGAGGATTTAAGCGAGATTGATAAGAGATTGTTGAAAAAGGGTGAGTGTTAAAAAAAGAAAAAGATATAGGAAGCTTGTCCCTCCAAGCGAACTGCTATTGAACTGTTTATGTTCAATACAGCTACTACCTCTGGGTCTATTTGATTTATTATATTGGTTTGTTATATCCAAATGTGATATTGTTCGACTATGTATTTCTATTATTGTTATACAATGTTCTGTTAATTTTGTTTTGTTTGTTAAATTATTTTAATTGCCTTTTTCTATCTACAACATCTATCAATGTTGGAGGATTGTCCAAGGTGGGGGCTCTCTCTTGGAGTAGCCTAGTTTCTCCCTTTAAAAGAAAAAAAAGCTTTTCCCATTAGGCTTTTTTAGGGAGTTTTGCTTAGAAAGCTTGGTCTGGGCCAGGAACCATTGTTAACGTGGGCCTAATAATATTGGGCCATATAAATAAACTTCACTTAATAAGAAAGTGAAAAACATGTAGGATAATTAATCATTCAATAAAGTAATAAATCTATTACCAGTAGGATAATTCAATTTTGTGCTTTCTTGCATAAAGCCGAGCTGCATTCCTAATCCATTACATTTTGGAATTTGAAATTCTTGAAACCAAGAAGGGTCAAAGGATAGAGGGTGTCGTATGCAGTACAGATTGAAAAGCCCCTTACGGAAAAAAAAGAATTGTGATGGGCAATTTAAATAAAATTGACTTGATTTTATGTAACTAAATACATTGTAAGTCTTAAGTATTTTCAATGTAAAGCCAATCAATTAAATTGAGTGTAACTGCATTAAGTATATTCTGTAACAGTACAGCAACTAGAGTGAAATGGAAACAGACATATGTGCAATTATAATAGCATAAACATGGAATTTGGTGTATATGGCTTTGAGCAGTTGTGCATTAACAGACCAAAAACATTTTGTATACAAAATCTTAGAAAACCCTGCTGGATATCAGGTGTGGCGGCACATCCTTAATGAGGTGATGATCTAAAATAAGCAGCAGACTGAAAATCCATGTATGGACTGCTGTACCCTTTTACTTTGTCGCTTAGCAAGTAATCTAATTAAATGATGCCACAACAACACAAAATACACACTCGCAATTATTCATTATCACTCCTATGTCCATGACACATTTTTGACCAATAAAGCCAGCTTCCAGGGCATTGAGGAGCATCCAGTATACATTAAACCACACAGTAAGGCTGCAACGGACTACACTGTCTTAAATGGTGACAATCTGATGTTCAATCTTTAGCTTGTGCCCATTACTGCTGTAATGTGGACAACAATACTAATTCATAAAGAAAAAAAGAAACAATTCAGTCCTCACTTAATACACAAAGCTGCAAAGCACATTTTTGTTGCATTGCAAATTAGCTGTGACATATTTTTTTTATTACCTCACCCAGTGCTGAAATACAGCTATATAGCGAAACTGACAGACTGAATGTATGGCCTTGACATGTTTTCACAGCCTGACTTAAATGACTTCGATGCATTTTTGTTTTAGAGACATTGCATTGTAATTTCCCAATTCTGAATTAACACATTTTTTTTTTAAATGTCGCCAAAATTTATATGGTATGTTCAATATGAATTTGGTCATTTTTTGTATGCAGTACACAGTGAAAAACTGATTTTGTATCATTTTAATGTAACTAGGAGAAACAGATTTATATTGATAACCACATTCACTTAAAAGATTGCTTGTGTTTAACTACTACTGTGGTGAAAGATGCCGATTTAAAAAAAGATAACATAGCAGCAAGTAGTTTAGCTAATTATATTAAATAAACAAACATTAAACAGTTTTAAACCTTATGTGATCAGTGTTAAAAAAATGTGCTTGTGACATTTTTGTATTAATATAGCTTTTACAATTATATTTTATTCTCCTTGATGTACACAATACATATAATAGTTGTACAAATGTAAGATAAGATTCAACTTTGCACCCTGTCCCAAATTTGTTTCTTTGTAAAACACCAACCAAAGATTTGATTTTGTGGCAGATAAAGTTAAGAACATGAGTTGTTTTACAAAGAATTTAAAGCAAATTGACATTTTCTGTTTAAATAAAACCTAGTCCCGTTTTTAGTCTTAAGTACTTCATACAAGAAACAAATTAACAGTTAATTGTGCAACATTAGTTAGTTGCAAGGCTGTATTAATAGTGTATAATACAAATTACTGCAATGATTGTCTCTCACCTATATTGAGTAGTCAGGCCAGTCTTTACCTAAACACAAACACCTTTATGCTATGTACAACTTGACAATAATGTAACTTTAAATAAAAACCCATACTACTTTATGAGAAATATCCAAATACTTAGTTATGAGACAAACTGCAGATTGTAGTTTTATTGATATATAATTCAGACCAGACACACTGCGGGAGGTTTCATACGGGCGGACATTCCAGCACATATATAATTCATCTTCCAGAAATACTTCCCACCACCACAGCTACATTTGTAAGTTACAGTGTAATCACAAATACCATTATCCAAATCCCTGTGGAACATATACATTTTTTTTCCTACAGCCATGTGAGCACCAGGGATGTGCTTATACTGTATACACCTGCTGATTTTGTGGTGGACATAACTTTCTCTTACCTCTGCAAGAGTTCACTCGTTGTCTCGGGGTGGTATCCGCCACTTTGTCCTTTTCCCAGCATTTTTGTATGGCCTCTCTTGACACTGTCAGTGCTACTTGTCCGATCCCAAGCTTGCTGCATGGCCAAACAAACTCCCTAGCACCACCTGCAGCCTTAACACCCCGAACCTCCCCAAACACTCCCTTCAAAAATAACTACCACAGCCCATAGACAGCAAGTCCTGATGAGCCAACCTTCTATAGCCTGCTCTGTTTTTCTCTCCCCTTACTGCATGGACAGATGACAGAGAGGCCAGCAGGAAGGAAAAGACCGGCTGCTGAGCTTTTCAGCAGTGGCTCTTCCACTCAACTATCCTGATCGACAGCAGCAAAGGCAGCAAAGCACCCTTTAGCCTCTTCTCTCCAACTCTCTTTCCCTATGAACTACGCAATGTACACCTACAAGACTTTCCTTCACTCTTCTCTCAAGTGTCAAAAGATGGGGGAATCAGATCAGAGCCTCTTCAAAGGCAAACAGGACGCTGACTGAGTGAAGTTTAAGGGAGAATAGCAGAAGAGGTGGGCTCAGGGGACAGCAGAAGGGGGGTGAGTTGAAAGAGACCAACTGGGAGTCCCTGCCCGGGACAGCTCCACGCGGCACAACAGGGAAAAGAAAGTCCCTCCTGCCACAACTGATTATCACCTCTACAGTCCCACACAAACACAAACCCACAGACACACACACCCTCACATAGTCTGGCCAATGAAGGGAAGCACTGGGGTTCTGGGAATGCAATCAGTCACTCAGTAGGTGTCGGTATCAATTTAGCTGCTGAATCATTGGATGGGTCCGATCTCCAGTCCCTGAAACACCGTGTCAGATTATTCACATTTTGTAATGGTCTGGCAGTCTGAGGTTTCACATCTGTGAGCCAAAAGGTGGGGCGTGTTTGGTAATAAATCACCATTAGGAGAAGAATAGTACTGAGTGAGAGCACATGGACAATCCTCAAAGGATATACCACACCTCAAAAGGAAGAGACAAGGTCTAGCTTGGTGTTGCCAGGTTGGATTTTTTATTATTTATTTATTTTGGTTTGATAGGATAGTATAGATATGTTGTCATTTGGCAAGGGGATTAATATTGTGACTGGGAGCAAAGACTGTTTCCAAAGGATCAGTCTGAGAATCTGAAGTCCCATGTCTATTTCCAGAAACCTGTATCTGTATCTGTCTAATGCTGCTAATGTCCTATACAAATGTTTCTGTCCTCATGTGCCATAACTATGTTCAATGTTCTATGTTTCTGCAGAACAGGAACCTGCTGGAAGCCAGTTTTTAAACTGAGTAAGGCCCGTTTATATTGTAACTTAATGTTACTTTTAATTTTCCTGTATAATAAATGAAATGAAATGAAATGAAACCAAAAAGTAGATATTTGCTTACAAATGACTTAGGATTCACAACAAATTGTGACACCTTTTAAAGGTTACCAGATAAGACGATAAATAAAAGCTAAAAAATAGCAAGGATATATAGATTATATACAGCCAAAACACAAAGAAAATTTGCTACTTTGCTTTAACCTAGAAAAGTGGTGTAAATTTTATGAATGGATTTTATTTTTAAGTTTTCTAATGTGAACCAAACACTAACAATTGGCCTAAGTTCACATAACGCAAGCATTCTTATAGTGCAATTCGACATTTTGACTTATTCTAGGACTTTATGATTCTACTTCATAAATGTACAAAGAGGAGAGAGACCAGAGGGAAAAAAAACTTGGTGAGCTCTGAGATGAGTCTGAGTCCTGTCACACACACACACACACACACATACACACACACACACACACACACACACACACACACACACACACACACACACACACACACACACACACACACACACTCCACACACATGGTTGGTGCGTTAGTTACAGCTAGCGGCTATTAGGGAAGAATAAACGCAGACTGCAAAAACAGTCTAGCAGTCAAATTCGAGCAAATAAGGCAAGGCAAAAAGTTGCATTGCATTCTACAAGTTTATGGTCAAATGTAAATGTGTTGTGTATTTCAGAGTTACTGTCTAGGGACATTGTTGATCAGTTCAAATCTCAGCCGACTGCAGACAAAAGCACACTGTCTCTCTCCCAGCAGTGCACAAGGACCTGAATCATACATCATGGTAAAGCACTTTCTTAATCCACCAAGAGAGAAAGCATTCTCTCCATCTTCACATTGTCTGCTTCGATGATGAATGGCAAAAGTCAAAACATATCTGACAGATTCCTTGCTGACAACCACCACGAAACACTTGCTAAGCATTGCGTGTTTGCAAGCATGTGCATATAGTCATGTGACTCTACATAACAATCCCCCAACTTATTTTTGGCCCTGTGAGAAAGCAGATACCACTGTAGCATGAAGTGGTTTTTATAATGGAGCTCGTCTGAATGACACAGTGTTAAGCATGGCAGTACCATAAGTGAATTACAATTAAACTGTTTGTCCAGTGAATCTCCAGCAATCTTTCAGAACCATCAACATCCACATCCCTATTACAATAGTTACTTTCACAAATGTACTGAAAGGATGTTTCTTGTACATACATTTTAACAGTTCCCTTCTTGTACATCACCATCCTCTTTGATATTCAAACAAATGAGCCACTGCACTGTAGCATTTACGGAATGGAAAAACGTTTTTTGAAAATGAACACCTACATACAGTACACACATATGACTTTACTGCTGCTAATCCAACCTTTAAAAATGATCACAGTGACACCCATGTCAAAGAACTTGAGTCTGTGCGTGTGTCTGCCAGTGTACTGCCCGCGTAAAAATGCTGTCTAGTTCTAATCATTATGGTATTAGTAGTCAATCAGAATATCAGTAAAGCCTTCTCACTACTCTTAAAAGTGTGCCATCCAACCACATTTCCCATAATTCACCAATGCTTCCTCACGAGCTAACATTAGCGCAGTCGTGTGAACTGAGAACATGCTGAGAAGTGATCCGTCATATTCAGTGTAGCCAGTTGGGGTTGAAATACTGAGTGTTGAAAAGTAATTTTTGATGATTGAGAGTAGCACAAGAGAACTAACCGATGACAAAGTGTGGAACTCTGAGTCACAACAAGACAAGAGAAGCCGGATTTGCAGATACAGCTCTCCGTTGCAAAAGGATTTACCTGAAGCTAGGGGTGCAAACAAGTGATTGCCCTTTACTACTCTTGTACTAAAATCCCCACTGAACACTTACATTACTCAACAATTGTCTGTACATGTGTTTTAAGTTGTTTCATGCTTTAACTTATTAGTGCATATATTGAAAAACAAGTTTAAGCCTTTTACTTTTGTTGCATTGTTTTTTACATTTGAAATTATTGATTCTACATGTTATAGGAATTCATCTTTTGAAGAAATCAAATGCTCAGAATATTTGAGTCTCTCACAAAACATCCAACCATGCTCTCTAGCACTGCTGATACATACTAAAAATAGGAATGTCCAGCCCTACTCGATAGACCTGCATGTTTTGTATGACGGGAGAAGTTGTCTCTGTGGTATGCAAATATATGATTAAATTTAACTGCCTGAAATATTGTAAATGTCTGTATGGAAAGAACATTTTTTGGTTACACTTTACTTGAAGGTATCTACATAAGAGTGACATGACACTGTCATGAACGTCTCATAAACATTATAAACAAGACTTAGGTATGAGGCCATAACTCTGTGTGTGTGTGTGTGTGTGTGTGTGTGTGTGTGTGTGTGTGTGTGTGTGTGTATGTGTATGTGTGTGTCTCCGTGCTTAAGCTTACAGTGTGTCCCAAAATTGGTATGTGTGAATTTAGCAGTACAGTATATCTTACCATGCATGCAGTCATTATAAGAAAATGATGAGGTATTTAGAGTGTTTCTAGTTTTACGGGGATAAAGGTGACAGAGAAATGGCTTGTGCTAATCTGGTTGGATGAAAAATGTAATGGCACATCTCTGTATCAGTATCACCATTATATTTTGTGACACAATAATTCAGTGAAACAAAGACAACCCTAACAATCCATACCATTTGCCAAATACCAAAGTAAGACTGTGCTAAGTAAGAACATCTCCCTTTCCAGGAGCTCAGTTTTCCAGAAAATGCTCCGGGTGCAGCTGGGAATGCCACTCTGAAGCTGAGCATTCCCATAAAGAGGGGAATGTTTATTTTGCAGTGGATTTAAGCTGACATGTGTGAAGCCATTAACCAGGCTTAGTCTGTTAATTAAAGCCATTCTAATATTCTACCTTTAGCCTCATTAGAGTGAGACCTCTATGTTGAGAACTGAGCAGGCAACAGTATGTGACAAGCCAAAGCTCACAAATTCATTCACAAACACATGTGACACACACATACACGCTGAAGGTCATGGTTATGGTCATTGCATGAGAAGAAGGTATCTATTTCAGCAGGCCTCTTTTATTGTGTGCACACTTGAACAGGCACACCAGCAAGCAACTTTGACATACATAGTTTGTGTATGTTTATCAACAACAGTGTTTATCTGGTTTGGGGTTCTTTAAGATAATTGTATCTTTTTAAATGATCCATTTCTTGTCAAACAGAACAAACATTTCATTGGATTCAAAATGTCTCTCAGAAGTGTATACTTTGCAGGTTGAAAAAGCCTCTGGCAGAGCATTTACACAATCAAACTAACATTCACCAATAATCCAATGCCAAGAAAAGTCTTAGGTTAAAGGGTTTGCAGTTTTCATTGCCGGTTTTTCTGTCCTGAAGCTACTTGGCTTAAAACATAGCTTCACTTCTCTCATATTATGAGTGTGCCAATTGATCAATTTACAGATGTTTAGAACCCAAGCATGTGCATACATCTACAGCCTGGAAAATATAGACACACACTCAGTCAAAACTGTTTGTCTAAATTACTACAAAAAAAACGTTGTCATTTGCAGTACAGACATTGGTGCCCTCGTGGCTAACCCAGACTTCCGAGAAGTCATGACCAGCTATCAGCATTTGTCCATGGATCCAGAGAACATATGCCCTCATAAAACCAGCTTAAAAAAGGAATGAGGCACTAGCAATCACTGACAACAACAGCCTGTAAATTCTTTTGACAGCAGTTGCATTTTTTTATTGTTGAACTAAAATACACAGTGACACACAGCCATGCCACAGAATCGCTATCTTCTAATCATGTTACCGGCTTAACGGAGCACAGAAAGGAAAAAGCCTGTTTTAAACAGCCAAAAATAGAAGTGAGTTTATACACAGTTAACGTTTTATAGCTATGAATGACACTAACACCAGCAATGGAACCTGCGTCAGATCCTGTGTAAATGGATTTAGTCCCAAACCTGAGAAGCTTTAAACACCTTAAATTAGGAAAGAGTTTGTTAACACGTTCACATTTTATAGACTTAAACAGTCCCTACACTAACTTACAAATAACTAAGTGGCAAGTCTTGTAAAAAAAAAAAAAAAAAAAAGATTGAACAGATTCTTGTAGTTAAATTGGTAATCTAACTTGTATGTGTGAATACAAATTAAACTGTGAATTTACAACTTCACACTTACCATAATAATCCTTTGATGGTACAGTTTGTAAAGACTTCTCAGTCTTTACAAAGGTTTCTTAGTCGAGGTTCCTGTCAGGGATTGAAAAGAGTCATAACATGATTCTGAAGTAGAAGTACTATTACTTGACTTAAATATGACTCAAGCAGAATGCAAATAGTGAAAAAAGCTATTATGTTAAGAAAGTAGCTCTGGCTGCTTTCAGTTACTTAGTTGCATGTGATTTCAATGGAATCATCAAAGTGAAATCCTGACTGCAGCATCTCTGTATACGCCCTGTCAACCATCCCTCCTTAACTCAGAGATCTGTTCTCCATAAAAGAACATTTCTAAGAACCTGCTTAAAGATTGTAGTGTCACAGAAAAGACATTAACAGCAAAATGAAATGAAATATTCTCCTGACTAAACTGTAGCAGCATAACTATAGGCAACTCTGTCATTTTCACCTTTCAGGGTTATTGGCGAAAATACTACTCAAAAATCTATTTAGAGGCAAAAAAGTAGAAATTCTGATTGTAGAATGCCCTTAAGTAGCAGTGAAAATGCCTCTGTTATAACGACACTACTAATAATTGTTTACTTATAAACCACACAAGTATTGTTGCCAGACCTATATAAATCACTTACAGTGAAATTTAAGCCTTCAAATGTAATATTTAGAATATTAATCTACAGAAAAAAATAAATATAGTATTTTTGTTTATTTAGTTAATTAATCAACATATTGCCAGTTTATCAAAGGTTTTAAAGTTGCTGCTATGAAATTCCTGGTATTGGGTAGGTCTTTCCCTGGAAAAGTCCTGCGATGTTCAGGACACGCAGCCTCTTTTTGAACGAAGAACCTCATAGTTAGCACGAGCAGCCATAGACACCATGAGCCCCCGGCACAGATTTATTCTGAATCTCAAATATTAACAAGATCATTTTTTTTATGACAAATGCCATCCATGTTGTTTGATTGACAAGTAATCTCTCTGAAGTGAAGTGCAAAAACAGCACAGTGACAGTTTAGTACTAGAAAATAATAGAAATGAATAACTAAATCTTAAAGATAACCACTTCAAAACACTCCTGTTGTGTTTTTTGACAATTTTACAGCAATTCACTTTAAATTACAGAAGGTTAAAAAGCCATGTAAATCACAGAATAAGCTATTAAAACAACACTGAGCTTCCTTGAGCACATTACACGTGGCCTCAGGCCAGCAGCTAGGGTCATGTAGTGAAATCAGGAGCCAGATCGGCTGGTGACCTTTGGTTCCACGGACTCTGAGCCAGGGCCTCCTGCAGGGCTCCAGCAGCTCAACAGCAGACCACAGGACTTAACTTAATGTCTCTCTGTCAGGCAGATTCTTGTCAGGTAAATACACGTTAGTCTGAGAAACTCAAAACTAATGTTATTCTTTAATTTGAATTCTACTCAGTATTTTTATTGATATTACTTACAGGTATAATCATATATAATTAAATGTGAGCTTCATGCTTATTTTATTTTTTTTAAGATTTTTTGGGGGGCATTTTTAGGCCTTGATTTCCACAGGACAGATGAAGACATGAAAGGGGAGAAAGAGGGGGAACGACATGCAGCAAAGGGCCGCAGGTCAGAGTCAAACCCACGGCCACTGCGTTGTGGAGTAAACCTTTAGCTATGTGCGCGTGCTCTATCAACTGAGATAAACCAGCCACAGCTTCATGCTTGTTTTGACAAAATGGTAAGAAATCAGATTAATCTTAAAGGAACATGCCAACTTATTGGGACTTTAGCTTATTCACTGTATCCCCCCGAGTTAGATGAGTCCATACCCTTCTCATCTCCGTGCGTTTCATAACTGTCTGGCGCACCCACCGCTAGCCTATAGCACAGATCCTGGAGGTAACCGGCTCCAACTAGCTTACTGCTCCCAATAAGTGACAAAATAACACCAACATTTTCCTATTTACATGTTGTGATTTGTATAGTCACAGCGTGTACAAATAACAAGGTCACATGAGACACAGCCATCTTCTAACCGTATACAAACTGGGAACTATATTCTCAGAAGGCGAAGCACTGCTACTTGGGCGGAGTGATTAGCGCAACACCTCAAAAGCACCGTTGTTACTCTCTGCTCCTCACCACGGGGCTTCTCAGGTGCTGCGAGTAAATCACTCCGCCCAAGTAGCACGGAGATGAGAAGGGTATGTATGGACTTATCTAACTGGGGGATACGGTGAATAAGCTAAAGTCCCAATAAGTCGGCGTGTTCCTTTAAAGTGCTCATATTATGCTCACTTTGAGGCTTTACATGGTTTAATTTTCAGAAAACACCATATATTTGTTGTACTGCACATTGCTGCAGCTCCTCTTTTCACCCTGTGTGTTGAGCTCTCTGTTTTAGCTACAGAGTGAGACATCTCACTTCTGTACCATCTTTGTTGGGAGTCGCACATGCGCAAGGTTATAATCGTTAACGAAAACGAACGAAATAACGAAAACTAGGTGGAAAAAAACATTGTCAGGACAGGAGGCTAACCTAGCTTACCTTAAAGGACAATTCCGGCGCAAAACGAAACTAGGGGTTATTAACTGATGTGTACCTACTCTGTCGCTCACATGTTTTCATGCTAATCAAATGAGTTTGGAGCTTTAACGAGGCTACCGTGGACCACTGGTTAGCTTGAAATGCTAGTATTTGGGGCATGGGGACACTCAAATTAAATCGCTATTTAATACCACTAAAAAGGCTCGAAATATCACCACACTTTAACGTTAGCATAATTAGGGTCCCTAAATGTGAACCGAAGCATTGACTCATGACTAGTCGAACGCCGTGCAACGTGGAATCTCCATAGACAGTATGGGAATTCCACGTTGCACGGCGTTCGACTAGTCATGACTGGTTTCCAAGATGGCTCCCGCAAGTAAACATGAACGCGACTGTCTTTATAATCTTTTTAATAAACTATCTGTACACTTACAACGTTGTCGATGCTTCAGTTCACAAAACTGAAAAACAAAAGCAGAAGAAACAGAAGCTAACCCCGGTAACGTTATGGGCATGGATGTATGGATACAGGGCCAGGCAGCATGACAGAGACAAACGCAGGACAGAGAACACTACAGGAAGGCTTTCACCGGTGACCCGATAGCTGCTGGTTAGTACATACGCAGGAACACCAAAAGCGGGAGGAAGCGTGGGTTAATATGTGGATTGATACTGGGATGTCTACACAACTGTGTGAGTCGATTGACTTCAAAAAGTTCGCCACTTTACTCGAACCAAAGTTCAAAACACCTGTTCACGTATGTCTTCTTTAGTCTGTTGGCTATTTAGGTTTTTTTCCTGGAATACGTCACTTACACATTTTGCACTTAATGCGGCGTCTTAGACTGGCGTGTAGACTGTTACTTATGACCATATGTAGGCTACATTTTATGTACTGGTGTTATTGTTGAATACATTGTGAATACGTATTTCTAAATGTATGATGTTCTTGTTGAGTTATTATTACACAATACTTTTTCTGACCTTTTTGAATCCCCCGACAAATAACCCATATTACAAAAAAAGACTAATCCCCGCATTTTCGTTGCAAAAAAGTCACATATATCTTAGCAGAAAGTTGAAAAATGTTGCGTTTACTTCACACAAGAGCAGCCATTTTCCCCTGTTGCCATGGGAACGTTATGAAGTGACGTAATTACGTGACGTGAACATCATCGAAAAGCTGCAAACTCCGCGATGAAGCCATGATGAAACCGCAGTTTTTGCAAGTTCCCACAATTTTTGCAAGTTCCCACAATTTCATTGCATACAATTGCATAAATATCCCGCATATTCCATTGCATTTTTTGAGAAAACGTGCCGCATAATCAAGGATTTTTGCCCGCAACAATCACAAAAAAACTCTGGAATGACTAAAAAGATATATAACACAATAAAGGAAAGGGGAAAAGCCAAAAAGCATACTATGAGCACTTTAAAAGGTCAAAAGTCTAGCTAAATACTTTATCCTAAACAGGCCTGTATGGCTAACTAGCTTACTTACTTGCTAGCATAATCTTGGACAGGTCATAAGACTAGCTAAATACTCCCCTAGGGTGTGTTCGTAAATATTCCCTCCTGGATTGTTTGTAAATTCTTACAGGAAGTGTATATACCATTTCATACCATTGGCGCAGCCCGTAATGCGTCATCTTTTGTTATAGAGTATCTGTGTTACCTAATATACTAAGGACCTCTGTTAGTTTAAAATAAGTATCCTGTTGTGCGCTTACCAGATAGTCGCGCATTGCCAGACCTATCTCCACAGCGCCTTAGAGTTAGGTCTGGCTACACAATACATTCATTCTGGGATAGGAGAAAAAAACTCTCTGGATTGTTTGCATTTCTTTAAACCAATCACAATCGTCTTGGGCGGCGCTAAGCTCCGGACGCAGCGACGGTGGCTCTGCAAAAATGGTCTCGGAAAGGAACTTGTTTTGGTGGAACACTTCAACACAAAAGAAATGCCATAATATATTAAATAAAGGTAACTGTTCACACAATACAGTAACATGAGCTATTTAAATTAGCTGGATACATGGTTAAACGTGATTTGCTCTTACCAGTGTATCGCCGTGTGTACTTTGTCCATAGCAATCCCCACCAACATATTCTTTGTAAATCTTTACAATCATTCCCTGAAAGAACAAAGCAGGCCTGCCTTGTTGCACGATCCACATTTTCTTCAGAACTTGCCATTTTCAGCGTGTAGCTTGCTAGCTCGAAGTTTGTTGTTGTTTCCCGAAGCAAACCAAGTTTGAGAATGGCAACACACATCGAGCAGAAGGTGAGGGACATCTGGCGCCAGATTTCAGGCAATTATCCTGGAAATGTACTTCCGTTGATCCAGACTAACCAGATAGTGATGAGGATATATGCAACACATACTGCTGCACACACAGCCTATAATAGCCTACATTTTACATAACAATTAGAAAATCAATTGTCCTCTAAGTAGCGGGACAAACAAGCCTGTAACAATGCATTATGTAATAAAACGTAATACATTTTCATTTCATTATGTAATAACACCCACATTATGTAATATTCTGCCGCATTTTGTACTAAAAACCCTGAACGCAATATGAAATAACTTTCTCCGCATTTTGTAATACATTTGTGGTGGTTGCAATTATCTAATAACCACCCAAAAAGGATGGTCTTTTTCCCTCCTGGCTTTGAAAGGCATTTGAAGAAAAAAATCAAAAGGTAATAAATATATTTCACCATAAAATACTGTATGTTAATTGCTCGTCTTAACTGTACTTACATGCAGCATGGTGCTTGCGAATGTGCCACTATTGGCTGTGTGTTAAAAATTAGGAGATTAATATAAAACCTCATACCTTTACGCTAACAGTTACCGTTAGTTAACGTTACCAGGCATATTAAATACAACTTTTTAGTTTTTTCTATAAAGCAAACATCTTTCGTTTCAGTGTGCAGAAGCCACTACATGGAAGGCAACATGTTAAAAGTCGGGTTCGGCAGCAATATGGTAATACGGTATCCTGTTTTTTTTTTTTTTAATAGCAAGGTGTCTTTATTACCGTCATGAAATAATCTGCTGTGTATTGTGCGTGTGTTTATAATAAATGCCTTCAGTCTATGGAATTATTTTTGTGCCTTTAATTCCAAGCAAAACTTGTCATGTATCAAACAAAAACACTAACTCAAGGAAAAAAATGGTCACCTCAAAGGTAAAACTTAAGCATTTAAGCTAGCATTTGTTTTAGATAATGTTAGCAGTTAGCTAACGTTAAATGCTAATTTACACAGCTTTACTAGCTAGTAACTTAATACAACAAAACAAGAAATGTCTAGTAACCATGCCTGCAACGTAGATCACAGACAATATATATGATCAATACTTACACTTTATTAATCTTGTAGGAATCCGCTGTGTAGAGTGGTTTGTGTGTCCTCCAAAGTCTCTAACGTTAGCTGCACTGAAACGTCAGGGCAGCCAGGCACTGAGCTGTCATTCAAATGTACTCCAAAAACTCATTAGCCAATGGGAACGCACCCCTGTAAGACCCGCCCACGCGAGAGGTTTGTGCCAGAATTACAAACAAAGAGTTTGGAAGCGCAAACGAGAAAGCTGGGAGCGCAACTGCAAACGTGATGGAGAGATCAAAAGACTGATCATTGAGAAAGAAACAGAGGGAACTGTAAACAAAAGGACATATTATCAAACAAATAAAAGACCAATAGTTTACGACTACACAAATGTTTTGTTTGCAAGTTTTAAGTTTTACCTTTGAGGTGACAATTTGTTTGCTTGAGTTAGTGTTTTTTGTTTGATACTTGAGTAAGTTTTGCTTGGAATTAAAGGCACAAAAAAAATCCCATATCAGGTTCACACCATAGACTGTATAACATAATTAATCTTACAGTCAATGGTTCACACTAGACGCGTTACGTGAGCATGGCGTGCATCTTTTCATTTAGGTTCCCATGTTAACAGTCCTGGCTTCTGCTTTCGTATGTAGGCTATGGTCAATATAAGATATATTTTGGAAAAGAGAGTGATATTTTCACTGATATTGACACTGATATTTTCTTGGTTAAAGAAGTGTTTGTAGTTTAAATGTAGTTTAAGTCAACAATACATACCTACACAAGCAACTGCAATTTAAATGTCTGTCTATAAAAATGAGTTGTTTGTTTTTGTGTTACAACTTACCCAGGACTTGAATTCATCTCTGAGTCCTTTCCTTGGTATGGCAGTTAGCCTAAAGTTCGTTACGCTTGAAACATTTCATTTGATTATCTGTATAATCTGCAATGACAGTAACATAAAAATGTTTTGGACAATCAACAGCTGCATTGTTCAGTGAGAGATGTCATGTTAACTCACCTGTAAGATTTTAAATTAAGCATTTGTTGTTTTTTTTAAGCTAACTGGCTAGTCTTACAAACTAGCTAGTGTGGCCATCAGCTTAATCTTAGCGTTAGCAAGTTTGCTTTACTGCAGTTACCGGTACATCCGTTACAACCATGGATGTACAACAGGTAAAATAAGCTACGTAGTGTATCTAGCTAGAGGTGCAGTGAACAAAAATGTAGCCTAAATAATTTAGCAGCTCACAACAAAGTGGGGGTCTATGGCAAATGCTCCATTAAGTGATTTAAATATGATAACTAGAGACATCAGTTTGTTACCTCAGTAGAAAATCAAAGACTCTGAGCAGTTCACGCAACAGAAGTGTGATGCTCAGTGTTGCCAGATCTTGCGAGACAAATAAACAAGCAGGCCTGTGAAAACAAGCCCAAAACAAGCGACTTTTTCTACGGAGCCCCCCTAGGTTCCGGGAAGAGAAAAATAAATAAACTGTGTGCAGGGTTTTACAATCCGTGGGGACGGATTTTAAACTGTGGGTACAGATTCTCAAATTACATCCATGTGGACAGATTGGTAAACTGTGCGCAGTTTTGCAAAACTGTACACACGGTAGTTTATTTATTTTTCTCAACCCCTGAGCTTCAGGACAATGATCACAAGAGTTAGTTAAACCACCTTTTAACATTATTTAACATTAGAAAACTGATGGGATATCAAATATAGACTGATGTACCAAGTACATTATATACACAGTAAACCTCTGATAGCCTAATTAAAATTTGCACACACAAATGAATATCATCCTGAACTCACAAATTCATTATTTATTATTGCAGGGACGGCAGAAGATCCCATTTTTAAATAACTATAACCCAGAAACAGGAGCAATTATTAACAATCTTAGTGTGCAGCAATAAAGTGGCTCCCGCTCTGATAAACAAATGAGTGAGTTAGAAAAGACTTAAATAAACTAAACTGGTTTAAAAACAATTCCAGTCAAAACCATTTAAACAGGTGAGGATGAGGCTTGGTCTAAAACATTTTTCTTAAGACTCTTACCACTTTAGCCTCATATATATGAAGAATAACACCACCATTATCTTTCTCATCACTCACTGACATTTTTCTAAACAGAAAAAACCGACTGCCCTGCTCTGCCTCTGATTGGCTAGTTCTCGTTGCCATCTGGGTCAGAGCCAATTAGAAGCAGGATGTGGGCGGGAAAAAACTCTGCTGTCTCCTGTGTGTATGGGGAAAGGGGAGGGACAGAAGGAACAGGTAAGGCAAACTCCTACGTTTAAATAACATATAGAAAATATCTGCTTGACAACTTATTATGGAGCTAAGAACAAGCCCAAATAAGCAACTACACTTTAGAAACAAGCCCAAAAAAAAGCGACCCGCGACTACCAATATTTGTAAGCGACTTTACAGAAAAACAAGCCCAAAGTCGCTTATAATAAGCGGACTTGGCAACACTGGTGATGCTGCGTTCACAGGAACACAGATATTTAAGTTGCTTGCATGACAGCATACAGTTAGCTGTAATTATTAACAAATCACCATACAAAATTCTACCATAATAATCTAACAATGTGGGGAAATTAGATAATTAAATCACCGTAAGGGGGAGGTCTCTAATGTCACTCCCACCTGCTGAACACAAACTACCACTGCAAGCCCATACTTTGCCAAAAAAAACTGCTTATTTAGATTAAATTTAATGAATGAGATTGTATTTCCCCAGAGCAAAACGATGCCCATAAAACCCCAACTCTCATCAGTGATCTTTTGCTTGGCAGCCTGCAATCATCCATCACCACCACGTTCAGGCTCCAGCTCAGGCTTTGGGACTGTAATATGTTTATATAGGAACTTTTTACAGACCAGGATCACATGTCTGCGATAGGCACTGAGACAAGCAGACAGATGACAGACCGATCATCTAACAGCCAGATAAAACAGATGGATATGGAGATGACTTTGGAGCTGCGGAGAAAGATAGTCAGTCAGCCAGCCCGTCAGTCCTGCATGGCAGATGGACCACCATGAAGTGCAAGGACAGAACCAGTCTGTTCACAGGGTACCCTCCTCCTCCTCCACCGCAGTTAAAAAGCACCTGTTAGACAACAAATTAACTTGTTGACTGTAAAAAGCAGGACAGCTTTATGCCTGTTTTTATGATAATGAGCTTGATAATGTGAGCTAGTATTATCTGTTCATTACTGTACTCCACATTCGGATACCAGACGGCAGCGGGGCAAGTGGATGGTTGAAAAGATATGGTGTTTATTGTCTGAGAATGGAGGGAAGAGTCAAAGTGACCCGGCTGCCTATGCCCATGGTGGTTGGCATCTCTCCAGCTACCAGTCCACACTCCGTATGTGGTCCATACGAGGACTTGAACCAGCAAACCTCCGGTTCCCAAGCCAAGTCCCCACAGACTGAGCAATTTGGTATATTTTACAATTTACAATCAAATTATATTTAATAATCAAACTACAGGTCTAGAGGAAATGTAGTCCTGAATGCTTCCCTAATAATGCCTTCCCTAATATATATGCCTTTATGCCTAACAAAATACAACTTTCAACTAGATTTGTGGCAGTTCTTGGTTAACTGGTGCCGTATTACACTAACTTAATTGGCCATCTGATAAACTGGTAAAAGAACTAAATAGTTATCAACTTAGCTTCCAGCCTATACAGTAGCTATAACCATTTAAAGTTACAAGAGTGGCACTTTAATTTCCTCTTAATGTGACCTCTAACTAGAACATCTACAGCATTATTTTAGAAGGTTGTAAGGCTAACCAAGTAGTTTACCAAGACTGTAATAGCTAGTTTGGCTAACTAGCTATCTTACTAGCCAAAGCTAATAAAGTCAATTAGCTAAAATGTAACAAGACCCCTTTGTCTCCAAATAAGCTTCACCAATATATTTCCACATGCCACAGAAGGAAAAGCACAGGTGTAAATACGAACATTAATGATGGCTGAATTCCATTTAGCTACTTCAGTTTCAGGGTCCTAAAATTGTGCATGGCTGAGCTGCACTTTTTGGGATGAATTGTCCACTACAATTGGTGCAGAAAATAGCTTTCCTGTCTATTAAGATAACAAAACCGAAAAATATGAGCTTTTATTTTTGTGAACACAATTCACACATTTGAGAGAACACAGGGAGATGGAAGGAAAATGAAGAGGAGTTTTGAGAATATGGCAGAACAGATATGAAGCACAGGTCTTCCTGATCCTCATCATCTGACAGCTGACTCTCCGACAGATACCTTGCAGGGTTGATAATATCTGGCAAGCAGAGCAACAGATCGCTCTCAGTCTCTGCTGGCAGGCCCAGGCACAGAGAGATGAGGTGTTCTGTCAATACCACACCAAGCTCACTGACGTGTTGGCACCAGTTGTTTGTTTTTTTTTCAAAGTAACTGTTTTGAGGCCAGTGTGGTTCACATTTATTGGAATCAGAAAAATATCAAGTGCAGATAATATGGGTGATAACTTTATATGCAGGGTGAAATAACACACCTGTGTAAAAGGACAACTGAGGTCATACAACAAATATATAGCTGCATATTATACATATTACATTCTTGTTTATATGTACTAACATTCACTCTCATGAATTTAAACGACTACATCTGCTTTACATTAACGTTGTGTGTTTTTAACACGTCTGGTATATGCATCACTCTACTGTGTAAAATGATCATTTGTTGCATATACCTGTGAGTATATATAAGAACAATAAATAACATCAATACATAACTTTTATACCCGAAATCTCTCTTTTAGTTGGAAAGTGTTGCATTGTACTAAGATCTAAATGACAAAATGTGGGCATCCTGGTGCACACCATGATAACAATGATATACTGGTGTGTTTTGTTTGTAAATAGTTATAAACAGTGTGCATTATTGCATCTCAGGCAATTGGAGCACTTATTCAGAACGTCATCTTCGATCACTGCCATTGTGTACTAAACTTCTGACAATCAAACAGGAATGGAGTGTAGATTTCTACACTCCATTCCTGTAAATAGATGTTCCTTATATACCAGAATAATGTGTATGGTGGAGAAATAACAGCCAAGGAGTGAGATGGGGGGGTTGTTATTGCTTCACTTCAGAAGTGTGAACTAGTTGTTGAGAACGCTGTAGGAGAGCAGTACAGCAGAGTGTGTGATGTAAAGCAGTGGTTACCAAGGTACAGGTCTAGGGAGTGTTAACCAAAATATACCCATTATCTCACTCCAAAAGCAGACCAGAAATGTATTTCTGCTTTAGGTGATGTCTAACAATATAACTGATGTAATAAAGTGGAGCACAAATATGAAAAACACCCTCTGACGTCACGTACCATGTGAGTCCTGGCGAACACACCGGGCAGAGATGCTTTGGATGTCCACGGTATTACAACACCACATATTGGTCCACCAATCCATCTCAGGAGGTCTTGACCTGTCAGATACGCCGTCAGCGCAAGGTGATGTTACACTAGAATGACAGCCGCGTATGTGCGACATGTGGGATCTCCTCTGACACACTGGGATTCAACATTATCATTGATATCAAAAACAGAAATATAACAGAGGTGTAAAGGCTGCGTAATGAGTGCCAGATTCTGACCATGTGTCCACTGTGCCTCGATGCTGAATCTGAAGCGGGATGGAGTTTCCTTACCTAGATATTTTAAGATTAAATACAGGCATACTGTACACATAATATAAAGACATAGGTAACAAAAAATACAGAAATTATAAATACCAATATAATAGAATATAAAGTAGAATACAATCATGGAATATGAGAACACATGTTGAAATTCAACATTTTTGGTAAGTATGTGGATTCACTTTTTAAAAATATATTTGTAAATACAAGTAAAAATAGGATCAATTCGGAACAGACTTGCCAAGCACGAATAAAAAAAAAAAAAAAAGGTTCCAGCAACACAATTTTAGATTTTCAAATAATGATGTAAAGCCCTCTTGAAAAATGCATCATATATTTCCTCAAAAGTTCAGACCTTTCCTCTTATCTGTATAAATACTGCTTTGACCATGTGAGGCTGTCAGGTATCAATGGCACAGCACCACCTAGTGGTCTCATTAAGTAGGATGCAACTATGACTGTCATACAGTTTATTTTTTAAATCTTTTATTATTTTTTTTATGTTTTCTAATTACATAAAATGAACCAAAATATTTAAAAAGCAGATTTGAAACTAGGTGCAACATATGAGGAGTTTAATGCCAAACAATATATCCAGTTAGGAAATAAAGAAATGATAAATTACAACTTGGCATTCCAGAAAAGCATCTCAGGACCCAATAAGATATGGTTATCCATCACTGAATCCCTTCTGCTTTTTGAAATATTGACTGATGAAATCAGGGAGCTGTGTTAATTTCCACAACGGATATCTGGTGTTTGGAATTAAACCGTTCATATATTTAAGTGACCTAAAAACAGGAAATTACACAATACAGTAACAAAAAAAGAACCACAACCTTTAAACATTTTAAGTCATGTGGCTGGTTATGACATATACAAGTTAGAATTGTTTCACGGGTATAAAGAGTATGCATTACAGAAACCTCAGAGTGAACAAAAACTTTTTCCGAAGGTTGCAGCAAAAACAAAAATCCAGATCAGCGCGAGACACTCCCATCTCCACTGAGCTTTAACAATCTTTATCTAAGTATCAATATCAAAATTCAACTGTCTCAACTGTACACAAGATGATTTTCTTTCTGAAAAGGTCCTGAAGGTTTGTTACCTTTTAGAGCATCGGTGGTACTTTGCATTTCAAATAACAGATTACCAAAATTCAGCTTAAAAACTATTGTTTGACAGAAAAATGTAACACAGTAACACAAAAGGTTGTGCTCTGGAGGACCTCTTTAGACTTAATTAATTTCAGTGTAAAACAACTACACTTAAGTTGTAAGTTGTCAGTGTGATCCAGTGTTGTTGATTAACAGAGGCACAGCAATGCAAGTAAATGTGACAAAACAAATGTCCCCTGCACGCAGATTTTTTAGCAAAACCTTTTCCTCAAATTTGTAGTTTCAGCCTGGAATGATGTCAAAGGTAAACAGTAAATATCAGTTATTTCGAGCTGGGATTTTCTGAGCATATCCAATTTAATCCACTCTTTGGAGATGGTCTGAGAAGCATAAGACTTGCTGCATTGTTTATCTTTAACAGAGACTAAAATAGGTTAGTGGACTGAATGTCTTTGGGCCCTGCTGTGGAAGTCTTCAAGCTACGCAGTGCACTGTAGAGGAGGAGGAGGCGGGGGCGGGAAGGATGATGAAGAGCTGAGAACTATTAACCATGGGTGGTGTCATCCTCCACAAAGTCTTTGGCCTGCTCCGCTGTGATCACATCGATGTGACTCACCTAAACACACACACACACACACACACACACACACACAATGACCAATCAATGCCTCCATTTTAGCCACTCTGACTAAGCAGTGATCATTTATGTTAAGCCACAGGCGGCTCAGCAGAAAATCAACCTAGCCTGCAGGGAAAATTGTGAATTAACAGTAAACATGATAATGATGATACACTGGCAGATATTGGAGTAGAACTTGCTCTTTTTTAATCCAAAAGCTTGTACCAATTTGTATGTTACAGTCATGCCAAGCAAACCTTACTATGACTAAGCTGATAGTAAACTATATTAGTTTGCAACACTACAAAACACTGTCTCACTGCACACTTGACTCACCCATCACAGACACTACTGATTTTGTGTTGAGTTTGTGTGTTGTGTGTTTATGCTGAATCATGCTTTAAAGTTTAATCTCAAACAACTCTACAACTGCATGTTCAATCGTATCTTTAGGAACATGGCACGGCTTATGTCAGCTACGGACAGCTAATGGAACAATATGGTTTTTGAACAAAACTGGAGTTACAATGGCATAAAAGCATAAGCTGTACCAGGCTGTGGTTACACAGTCATGACAAACCCTAAACCCTCACCTTAAAGATAAAACAAATATACAGCTTGGCATCAAGAAGCCCCCATGAATTCTCCTCCCTAATAATAAAGTTCTCTTTCGCTCTTTGCATGCCCCAATTCACAGAAGCACTAATGGACAATAATTCAATGTCTTGCTCAAGGGCACTTCGTCAACTTTGAACTAGGTTCTTAACTGTAACCATGACACCCTGCTGGCCCAAAAGGTTAATAGTTTTGTACAGGATAAATGGGATATTTACAACATATTTTTCACTGCCATTAACATTTTGCACTTGTATATCCTGAAGAGTTTTTCATGCTCAGCTAGATATTTTTTGCTTTATCTTGCTGCAGATGCACTGTTGAGCAGGTTCTGCTAGAGTTGTATTGCTTGTTAAATCTTAAAAACATCAGCAAAATGAAAAACAAGTGCATTTGATTTTTTTATTTTTTTTTTAGAAATGTTGTAACACTGTTAAAGCTATAATGCGTAGTTTCTGTCGCCCCCATGATAGAAGCCTTCCGTGATCGCACACGCCCCCACCCCTCCCCCACGCAGTTGCTGGTAGCGAAGGAGCACACGGAGGATAAAAAAAAAAAAAAAAACCATGATGGACTCTTCAGAAGAGGTAATTATCTTCACTTGAGCTTCTGCGCGGGAAAGTCACCGGACGACACAATCTTCTGAACATAGCCAGACTGAGAAATACAGAGAGAGTTGTGTGGAGCTGATAGTCTTAATTAGATTTGTATCAACTCATTTGGCAATGGCTTGAATGTAGCGGACGTTCATTAATATCAAAAAGTTACGCACTAAAGCTTTAAGATCCTACACGTCTGTGAGAAAACCTCTTCAGATAAAATTGAAACTTGAATGATCCTCGTGGACAACTGGGCAAATGCTGCCCTTTAGCAGAAGACTCACCTTGTTTCTGAATTTGACACCGTAGAACTTGTCCGCCGACTCGAGCAGCTCAGGCCTGAAGGTCGTGGTGATGAACTGGGCGTGGCCGGCCAGCTCAACGATCATGTCTGATGTTGACGTGTAATACAAAGAGAAAAGTGATTTCGACTTTCTTACATTTTGTGTCAAAGACTGACAAAATCATCTTAGGTCTGATGATCTGAGGTAAATAAACTATTTTCATTATTAAAATAAGGAAAATTTCAAAAACCTCTGTATTACACTGTACCAGACCTGCCAACCTTGAAAATCTTTTTTTGAGTAGGAACTTACTGATTTATTATCGAAGTTCTGGTTCATGAACACGGCGGCACGCGGAAAAAATGTGCCATTACCGCTGTCTTTGATGTCATTTTGGCTGGTTGGGCATCCGTATAGTGTATCGTTTAGTTCACATGCTTACCAATCACTTCACCTGGTCCTAGGACACAGTCATTAGTCATAGCCCAGGTTACTTATGATCTCTATAATAACCTTACCCTCCATAATGTTCCTACAGTAGCCTACAGTCTTATAATAGTCTCCAAAATACTGTAATACTTTTATAGTATGTCCCAACATACTAGGCCTATAGTAGCCTATTTCTATAAGATTACTATACTATTGTTCCAAAATTGACCTACTATACGATTCCTATAATTCTTTTTCGTGATGGTTTGTACAGCCTAGACAAACACGAACAATATTACAGGATACCCCCAGGATTATCCAACTTAAATTCAAGGCTTTTTAAGACATTTTTAATACCATTTCAAATGAAATTCAATGCCAACTTCGTACCCATTCTGACATAAGTACGAGTGGAAAATGTCAAATCTGTATAAATTTTAAACCCTAGAAAATAATTAGGTACAAGTAGGCTACTTGAATTAAATAAAACATTTTATTATTTTTTATTATTTAATACAATTTATGGGATCATAATATAATCCAATTAAATAAGATATATTACACTGCATAATGAGCACTTTTACTTTTGGTAAAGTATATTTTGATAATACTTTTGTACCATTACTTAAGGAAGATGTTGAATGCAGGACTTGTAACTGACAAGTAATTTGTAACTCTACAACACTGTTTTCTACATTTACTGCAATACATGATCTGAGTAAGTCTTCCACCTCTGTAAATCACCAACAACAGTCGTGCATGAATACCTGCAGCAGTGTTTAACACTGAAAACACACAGCTCAGTTCAGAGTTTACTTGCAGCTCTGCTCTGATAACCTTTAACGTTCCCTGCCGGTCACTTCGTCTCTGAACAGTCCGCTCACAGTGAAGTCCTGCACGGATCAACAGATGTTAAGAGTCCGGCGGCTGCTCGCTCCGTTTGTTATAAGACGCACACCGAGCAGATTAACGTGCTCACAGATCCAATCTTTGCAGATGTTACTGCTCGGTGTTTGGCTAGCTAATAAGCCGTTAGCCTGAAGGCGCGACACATTCTGCACATCCTCCGCTCAGTTTAACCGCTAACGAACCGGTACCGGTCAGAGAGGCGTGTTTACTTTGTGTCTCGGTCCTCCGGTGCGTCCAGCGACGGGCTCCGGTCAGTTTTTAATTAGCCTACATTAGTGACAGTTAATTTTGTTAGGTATGAACTTAATCCTAGGAAAGGCAAAAAAAATACAAGACCTTTGTAACGAAATCCAAGACTTTGTATACCAAATTCAAGGCTTTATTAATAATAATATAAATAATATTTCTCCAAAAGTTGACAGGTAGGCTACGTAAATTAATTCATTTCTCAATTTCACCCAAACCCGTTTACCTTTGCAAGCACCATCCTTCCTTTGGGAAGCCAACCAAATGGGAATGAGAGAGGAATAACACTTGCACTTGATGCTTTCGTTTTGCTATCAGTAGCAGATATCCCCGCTTGACATTTAAGAGGAAGGAACCCGACGCTGTGATTGGTCGAACTCTTTAGTTTTTTTTTTTCCAGCATGCTTGTGGCTGCTACGCTGTTTTAGCCTACTACCATCAAGTGTTAGACTGAGACGGCTACTGCACGTCAACGAGTGAACTCAAAGCAGTCACCTGATTTTTGCGTAGTTTAAAGTGACAAATCGTATCACCGTATTTTGATGTCAAAATGCGTATCTACTAAGCAAAATGCGTACAGGTTGGCAGGTCTGCTGTACGTATACTTAACAAACCCCTTTCCCAAAAGACAACAGGCTATAAAACTAAAAACTCTTTGTTATGATATGCAATTAAAAATACAATACAGAGAATAATAAAAATCAAACTTGTGCATTAGGAGGTGTGTTTAATTAGCGCGTTGTGAAATGTGAACACGAATGTGCGTTAGCATGTTGGAGGTTTATCCATCATATGTAAGACATTCACTTAATTCCCTCTCTACAAATATTTAAACTAGCACTTTACCTGAGACAGCCTTCCTGTGCTGGGCGTCGAGGGCTTGGTCGATCTCATCAAACAGGTAGAAAGGAGCAGGATCACACTTTTGGATGGCAAATATCAGTGCCAGAGCCACAAGAGACTTCTGACCTCCAGACAGCTGCTGCATCTCTCTCATCTCACCCTGCTTCCCTGTGAACGACACCTACACGGGACAGGGGAGGTTGGTTGTTAGACACGAGGCAGAAACATGGTTTTATTATTATTATTATTATTATTATTATTATTATTATTATTAGATTCTGGTTTGGATGATCAAACTGATGAACAGAATGCTTCTGTGCTGTTATGGCAGATCTAATAATAACAGATACATTTAGAGTGAAGAGAATCGGGTATTACTCATTGCATGACTAACTTCACCTTGGTCCTGCTTTGTAGCGATAGATCAGGCTTGTTGATGATAGTCCAGAAATACACATTCACGTTTCCAGACAAAAACTCCAGGAAACTCTCATACACTAGGACAGTGTTATACCCTTGCAATGCTTACCGTAGTTCAGTCTGAATGTGTGAATTACAGTATATAATGTGAATAATACAAGAAATGCACCAGAGACCTCACCATTCTACATTTTCTTACCATTTTACATTACAACTGCCTTACGGTAATAGAAAATACAACTTTAAATATAGTTTAAAAACTAAATCAAAGAGATATTGTCATTTCAACACCTTTGACTCGGATTTAAAACCGTAATAAATAATACTTTGTGTAAGAAATTGCAGTACATGTTGAATTACTGTTATAAAAGCAAAAGCACTCTCAGTCAAAAGGGATGAAATGAATAAAAAAAGACTCTTACCCTGATGCCGACTCCAGTGAACTGGTCCACTGAAGGAACGCTGCTCTGTGAACCGGAGCCCCTCTCACTGTCTGCACCACCTTCTCCTTCATCTTGAGACTGGCTGCCTTCAGCATCACCCTTCTTCATCACCAACGTAGCTTTGCCACCTGGCACCAGCTTCTGGAAAACCTCACTGAAGTTCTTTGACACCTGAGGGAGAGAAAACATGGCAAGAAGAGGACCAAAGTGAATATTAGTCATATTTGTCAGATTAGAAAATGTGCATCTAATGTGAGGTTGAAGCAAAATATTATTCTTTTCTAAAAGTACAACTATGAGAATAAATATTAAGTGGAATAATTTATCAGATTGTTAAAAAAGAGAATTAAAAAAAATATATATTTTTAACACAAATAAAATGTTCAAACATTAGAACTGCTATACTGTTCTATTTCCGTGGCGGCAGTGTTTGAACAGCTTAAATTGTCATTACATATTGTTTTTACATATTTAATTGATCTAAAGAAAAGCTGATTGTGTAACACAAAGTAGTAGTTTCCAACAGTAGAGTTAACCTGTTATACTATTAACTGTGAGGCTACGTGCAAATGCAGATGTCTAAAAATCACTGTTTTAGTAGTAGTGTGTGTGTGTTTAGTAAGGATTTGTTCATTCATATTTTCTGCAACACTTGGATCACTTGAAGATGCTGACTGGCAAAACTGCCACTGCCACTAATTCTCTACGCTGGTATAATATTGCCCAATTTAACTCTAGGTGCCATATTCTATAAATATACAGGATTGCATTGACTCTTATATCTTATGCCAGCGCTCCACTGTAGGCCACAGCCAAGGGGATTAAAAACATGCATGTCTGAGAAATATTCAATAAGCCACCTACAGGCTATATCTCTGCTCCTGCAAAACCAGGCTTGTCTTGTCATGTTAACCAATGAGTACCCATTAGCTGACTGATATATGACAGACTTTTGCACGAGCTAAGTGATGTCAATGAATGCATGCACCCATCTGGACACTTTGAACAGGGTCTGACGTGCCACGTACCTGTTTGAAGGTGAGCTGGATGGCCTCATACTTGCGCAGCTCCAGAACGTTCATGAGCTCCATGATAGATTTGTAGCCACGATCCAACTCATCCTGACGCTTGATTAGCTTTTCCTTTTGCTCAGAGAAGTTGACAAACTGATCCAGAGCTTTCTTGTTGACATGACTGTACTTCTTCAGCTCTGTGTTGCACTGCTCCAGTTTTCGGAATAACTGTTGGAGAGGAAAATAGGAAAGATTGAATTGTTATTAATTTTACGGTAAATCAAGCTGGTATGTTTAAAATACCTCTCAAAACGTGCTTGTTTTCAGAGCCTTGTCTGTAATGTGGCTTTGAAGTATTATAATAATACTAATAATACTAATAATAATAATAATAATAATAACGATTGCTTTTTTATTTATTCCATTCTTCTCCATATTAGTCAGACTGTTTTTTTGGTTGCTCTACATCATTTGTCCCTTTTATTATTCCTGGTAAAGAAGTTTTAAATACACTATAAAACCCTAAGATTAAGATCTTAAGTTAACGATTTAATGTTTTAAGATATATACATTAAGAGGCAGTGGAGGAAAAATGCATGCCTGCTTGAATTAAAATATTCTTATCTAACGTTTTGAAAACCTTTAATTTTGCATTTTTGCTGTTATTACACCTACAGTGCCAGCAAATTCTGCAGAAATGATTTGATTATTTTTTAGGGATTTTTTCCCCCCATTGAAATATGCAAGCAGAATTCTGCCAACAAACCTGTGTATCATCTTGACAGACACAAGTTTTGCAAAGCTAGACAGTGAGCTGCTAGTATTAAGAGTGTGACATAAATTCAGATCCATTATTCATTTCACTACAAGTATTTAAAAGTTTGATGCCAGATTCTATTAATATCTGAAGATGACCTGATTAGGAAGCAGCTTTGCTTGGATCAAAAGTGGTATGCACTCTACAAACTCTCAAACTATAAATGTATCCATCTGAATCACTAATGACCGAGGGAACACAAGCAAGTGCCATTATTACTTGGCCTTCTAATCCACTTCTGCAATCAATGGCACCATCTTGCCCCCGAGCAGTCCGTGTCCTGTGGAGAGCGATTAACTATGTGGAGTGTTTATCAGACAGTGTGAGGCTATTTTCAGCATTGTCAAGACGGGAAGATGACACATACATACACAGACACATACACAGACACAGACAAATACACAGACACACACACAATGTACACACTCAGACACTTATTAAAGATGCAGCCAAGTTCACTCAACTCAGAGTCTGTGCTCCCAGAAGCAGCTGGCTGAAAGAAAATCAGAGACCGAGCACTATCTAGTGTCTGAGTCACTGGTGAGTGGGTGGAATGTGATGGCCTTGGGTCTTATTCCTTAGGAGATCTGACTCTATCCGTGTGTGTATGTCCGCACACTAATAAGCTTGATACAGGAGTAGGATTGGATGCACAGAAAAACTAGATCTTCATAGTTATTGTTAGTGCTGCTGTTGTTATATCTTTAGTGTCGATGTGAAGTATTTGTACTGCAGTATGTAAGTACTATTTTTTTATAGCAACAACTACTCAAGTGACTGTTATAAAAAAGATCATAGCTCAGCAAGGAAAGTACAAATTCCCCACTTTGTTACCTAAAATATTCACTTGATTTGTCATAGATTGCTAAAGCCTCATTTTAACTTCAGATAAACTGTGGAATGTATGTTGTTTTGCAAAGGACTGTGTATTTCATCGCTTACTTAATTGAAAGCATACAGGCACCTGACTATTATTTTAAAGATCCAATATGTAATATATTTACTGTAATAAATCCAAAAATGCCCCCAATGCGTCATCAGATATTAAGGAAACATGCTAAGTTGAAATACTATCTTTTCTGACAACAATGATAATGCCAGTATTTTCTCCTTTTGAAATTTCCGTTCCGTGACGGAATTTCTGTTTGTGTTTTGGCCTGTGTGTTGTTATCAACTGCCCAGTTTGTCAGCCAGGCCGGGTTGCCAGATATACCTGTAAAAACGTAAACCCAGCGCGCTACAGCTGTGAGGTTAGTACAGCCATAAAAGCAGCAAACAAACGAACAGGATTAACGAAAACAGATTCTACCCGACCTAAAAAAGAAAAAACGTCATTTTTCTAGCAGTTGCGTGACCAGACGTTACAAACCCCGGGTAAATATTGGAGATGTATTTGTAAGATGGAGACAGTTTAGAGCCCAAAAGGACGCGGAGTTGGCTAATTTCCTCCTAAGGGTAAGCATTAGCTTCATGCTAATTTATCACAACTACAAGGGACGGGCATTTTATGTCATTTCAACATTTGTGTAACGTTACTCATATTGAATTATATAGCTAGAGTACCCAAGTTGGTTACTCGCAAAAACAATTGAGACACAGCCAGTGAAGTGATCCCGACTGGTCCTAACGCCGCCATGCTAACCCTGCCATGCAACAAGACAAGCGGGCCACGACTGTTTACAACGTGAAGCCTGTTCAGCAGCCGTAGCCGACAATGGTGAGTTAGTTTATGCCAAGAGAGGGGGGCTGTAAATCGGGAAGAGAGGACTGTGAGTTTGCAGTGTGTTTAGTGATTGTTGCCGTAATTCTAAGCCAATAAAGTGTGTTCAGTCGGGTGGAAAAGGACGGCAAGGTAGTGTTATTTTTAGCAGTTCTCACCGTAATTCTAAGCCGAAAAAGTGTGTCTGTCAGTTGGGTACAGAGCTCCCCGTGAGCACGCACTTTTATGATTGTCAATATAGCCAGCATCTAACGTTAGCTACTCCGCTGTGCTGTGGAGTAATGTCAAGCATCTAGCAACATTGTTGAATGCTGCAGTCTCAGCCTGGCAACCTCCGTGAACTTCGAGTCTGGGGAGGAGGGGGCGGGAGAGACGACTCTCTCCATCAACTATTTTAAACACTAGCTGTCAGTATTACATATTGCACCTTTAAGACTGCAAAAATGTGTGTGTGTGTGTGTGTGTGTGTGTGTGTGTGTGTGTGTGTGTGTGTGTACCTGTTTGAGTGTGAGGGTCTGGTACTTCTCAAAGGCCTCCTGAGGTAGCGAACCAAGCTCTCTGATCTTCTTCATGCACTCCTCCTTCTTCTTGAGCAGCATGCCCTGCCTGTTAGTCATCTTCTCCAGCTCCTTGGTGTCGTGGTTGATGGCATCATTCTGCTCCTTCTCAATGTTCTTCCAGCGGTCCATGCTCTTTATGTGGTCCTTGATCTCCCCCTCTGTCTTGTCAACCAGAGAATCCAGATCTGGGAAAGACATTGGAGGAGGCGGTAAGGTTGTGCAGTAATAGAGACAGTTTCATTCCAAATGAGACATGAGTACATTAACCCATGGCTCAGAAAATTATAAATACTGTCACAGGCTTCTAAAAGTTACTGAAATTAACTTTTCAAAAGTAGACTGCTGCATGAACTAAATACATGGGTTTCATCTTCATTCAGTGGCCACAACTACTCCATTTGGCTTTACAACCGTCATCAACAACCTGCTAACATGGAGGCTATTTCTCCCACCTTGTTAAGAGAGAGACAAAAGAAAACACATTGTTTAATGAATCACAAATGGAAAATTGGCATGCAAAGATAAGGTCATGCAGTGAATATGTCTTTACTTAGTTAGTGACAATGATTAAATATGAACCCATAAAAACAATTATATTCAGCAACAAGTGTTATAGCACCACAAGAACATTTATACAACAGCTAGGCACTCTCTGGAACAACATATTAACGACATATTATCCACATTGTGAGTCAATCGTATCACAGCGATTCTCCCCATCTGCTGGTGGTAGCAACCCATTGAGGACAGTTTCTGAATTTAGATTCCTCAGTGACAGCAACTTTTGGGCTCAATAGATATTAAATCAGTTAAGATTACGGATACCAGACAGTTGCGAAAATCTTTGTTAGCTGCTTGGAAATATACCTAATGATATATATGGCTGTCAAGTAGTGACGAGTACTGCATAAAAAGGCTGCTTAAATCAATTATACAATCCAAAAATCATCATATCTGTCATTTAATGCATCTTGATATCCATTTTTATTTATATTCTGGCCTTCTTTTCATATATATATATATATATATATATATATATATATATATATATATTAAAAAAAAAGTATTAGTGTATATGTGTATGTGTGTGATGATCTGGATGAATTATCAGAAATTATATTTTGTTTGAGGGTCCTGAGTGTGCTTTTTTAACTGCTTCTCTAAACTTTAGGCTACTCTCAATACCCCAGTGTTGTGTCTTTGGTACAATGCGTACCTTCTGATCGTGCCAAAGTCTCTTTGACACGTTTGTTGATGCCGTCCAGCTCAGATGTTGTGGCTGTGAGCACTGTGCCTCCCTCAGTCTCTCGCAGCTCATTTAGCTCCTGTGTTAATGCAAATTAGGTCACATCAAAAAAAGAGGGTCATACAAATTCAAACACCTCTGACTTGTATGAATGAAAGCATTGAATCCAAGACCCTCCATTTTAATCAGCACATTACATTCATTGAATAATCTAACAGCTGCAAACAAAACCTTTGAACTTGTTGATTCTGCATACAAGTATGTATAATTGGATTTAAGAATAACAAAAAAGAACCAAACAGCACTTAACATTAATTTGACATTACCCTATGGAAAAATGATTCTGTATGCAGAGCCTTTCTATGAGATGTATGACTAACATATGAATAATTTGAGGGAGTTTAAAAGGGACAGCGTACCTGCTCCACTTGGTCAAGACGCTTTCGTAAGTTCTCGTTGAGATACGTTTCCACTCTGGTCATTATGCCCTCCAGCTTAATCCTCTCGTTCAACAACTGTCTGTTGTCCTGTGGGTGGATAGAGAGTCAACACAAAAAATACAAATGGTTACTCTTTGCCGAATGCAGACAAAACAAGACATTGATATATTTTCAGTAACTCCATATGTAAACATTTTTTAACTAGGTTTTATCTTGCTCCGTGTTTTAGATAGAAGAAATCTGCCACGTCGAATGTGCAATAAGAGAGCTAGAAATGTGAGTAATGTTAAGTGAAATAATATCTGCCTTTGACATCTTACACAGATTGCTATAATGTGACAACAATTTCCACTTCTCACACAACACTGAATAAAGATGTTGCTTAAAATTGTGTATAAGCAGTCTCTGGGTACTATCAGCTACATCTGTAGTTATTTGTGAACAAGGACACTCGTACATGCAGTCTTTGCCCCACAATGGTAAACAAACCCCTCTGTGTGTGCGTTCACTTAAGTACAGGCAAATGCCATATTAACAATAACTCCTAACAAAGTCTTATGTCACAACCAATATATCTTGACAACTGCCAACACTGCAGAACCAAACATGAAAGGCTCCAGGGTGCAGGGGCAGAGATGTTGCACAACGATAGTGAGAATGGCTGAGAGTTCATTGAGGTAAGAGCTGAGAGCAGCTGGCAGTGAAAGAGAAGGAGGGGTTAACACTGGATCACAGAAGCAACCCACACACAGATGCTGCCTGCTACTCTCACCTCAGTCAGGTCATTTGAATACACTAACAGGAGGCGGAGAGGGAGGGGAAACAGAAAAACAACAAAAAACAGTTGATTCTCTGAACTACATATAAGCAGGTGGAGGGGTGTGTATACATCCACTAGTTTAGCTACACAGTGCTTTTCTAAAAGGTTTCTGAACCAAATGATCCTTCAAATCCATGTCCCACATTATGGCTGAATCAAACATTATAGGTTATTGTTGCGCCACATAATTGAGATGTCATACATTTGAATATCAAATCTAATATATCTCACCGCCTCGGTACAAAACAATTTTTTATCGTTTTCCCAATCCAAGGCAAATCTATATCAGGGACAGAAATCCCTGTGACTGTTGGTTATTTCAAAGATCCTGCATATAAAAAGAGACACAGATCATAAGTCTCTGTCCAATTCTCCTGCTGACCTGCTGGAGTTGACGGATCTCATCGTTGAGGTCATCGACACGCCTCTGGTCCTCCAGGCTGAGCTGAGAGAGCAGATCTGTACCGAGCTCGGCCTTCAGTGACTCCCTGGTGGACTCCATCGCATGGAGGCTGGCCTCCAGACTCTGGAGACTGCGTTGCTGTAGAGGAAGGAAGAGTCAGACATCAGTGCATAGCACATACAGACTGAGCTGGGAACAGGCTGAACCCGTCATAGTGCATGCAACGAAGAATATTCAATTTGTTCAGGTCTTAGTGACCTTGAACTCTGGGCTGGTATAGAAGCTTAAATGATGATATCGTGACAACATCAGTATATGATCACCTTGGGCATGAATGTCTTCTCTGACTGCTGCCTCTTCTCCTTCAGCATCTTCATCTCTGACAGAATACTGTCTCTGGATGCCTTAAACTTCCTCTGCTGTGTCTCGATCTGCTGCATTTGGTTCATCAGTTGGTCAATCTCATTGTTAATGCGTGGAGGCAGGGATTAAGGAAGTATCAGACAATGTTTATTATGGACGAGCATCTTCATTTGCATTACCTCTGTTGCACTGCCTAGGGGTGCAAGTCAAGTCAATATTTTTTATACAGCCTTGTTACGAGAGGTCTCTTGAGTAGTTAGCTGATAGGGCGAGTGACTTTAATGGGAAAAAAAGGAAAAAACCTCAGACAAGCAATAGATGTTGCATGGACAAAAAAGATCAACATAATAAAATGACAGTATGAACAATCAGGATGACAAAATTGTAGATTGTAAAGATATATGAAGAATGGGCGCACATTGCATTTTCCTTTTGCAAGACGCACACGGCTGAAACACTAAATACTGTTCATCCACTCAGTATAGAGTAGGACAAAAAAGCATTATCCACAAATTAACCAAAACCAGAAGCATCAGAACATAAAAAATGTCACAGGACAGCTAGTAGGCTTTTTAGTGCAACAGAGTGCTTCAATAATGTGATTGGCCTTCTAAGGCAAGACTCTGTCATCATTGATATCAAGGCAGAGGATTAAGGGGGGCTGCACGTCACATCATTAATCTAATTTAACAGACCGGCTTATTGATCATCCAGGACTACAACACTCTTATGGGTCTTTGAGGTTCAACAGGACTCAATAAACACGGAAGCCAATCAATCTGCTGATTTAAAAAGAGCTACTGAAAGTCAGAGGACCGATTGCCCTGCTGTTGCCCAGAGCAGATGGAAAAGAAATAGCTGGTTTAAGGCCATCTGATCGGAGTTTTCAAAGCTGACATCAGGTAATTGCCCTGAATTAAATTAAATAAATAAAAAAATCTAAGTAAAAGAAACCTGCATTAACCTCTTTGATAACCATTTAATATATCATGAATAAAATACAAATCAGGGGTATTTGACATAACCAAGTTGTTAAGAGTTGTAGCAGTTATGAGCAGTCACAACGCAAGAGCCCTACTGCGTGACCTCAATACTTTCACTGCAATGCGGTGCTGGTGGCAAAATGAAAACTTAAAATAGAAGGGATGTGTGAGGTGCATCAGCGTAATCTCATGCTTATCGACAGGGCAGAGGTGGAGAGTGAACAACAAGAGGCTTTTAAATAATGAATCTGTTCTCTGACTCATCGCTGCAGGACTTAAGGACTAGCACCATGTCATCCATCTCCCCTGCCTACGCACACATATATACACAATCACCAGGCGCACACATCAAACCGCATACGCAGTCACACAGGTGTGCAAATACACATATAATCATACCTGGGCGGAAGTGATCATATCCATAAAAATACCGTACATGCCAACCTAAATCCTCTCTGATCCCCGTTTTGCCTTCATCAGCTGTCCAGAATTGAACCATACACTAATCCTTCTTGACCGTCTTAGACCGTCTTATTGCACCCGAGTAAGACTCCTCCTGGGTGAAGTAGCTACATAACCAAGATGATTAATCTGCATTTAAAATTCAGACTCAGTCATGCGACATTATCACACTGTAATTGAGTGAAGACTGCACTCAAGGGTGTTATAACTTCCTTCAATGGAGTTCCTAGACATGAGAAAGGCTCCTATACACTGCACAGTGGTATATGAATTATAATAATTCTTTATCAACAGACGGATGACTGTGTAAAGGTCTTTTTAAAGGCAGATATTTTCGGTTTCCAACACACTCTGTAACAAAATATTGACTGTGCACGATGTTCTCCAAGGTGGAGTGAAGAATGCCAATATCACAAGTGCCTACAGTTTATCACACTTACTGCCATGCATTACAGCCATGCATTGTCTGCTGTCCTTAAAATATATATTTAAATACATGATTTTATGCAAACTGAAAAATATGTCAACTGTAAAACTAATTTGGAAAAACTACTTCCAACTGAAACTCATCATTTAACATTTTGAAAAATAGGCCATTCTAGCCTGAAAACTGAAACACTTTTGTTACAAGATAAGAAAGTGATTTCTGACTAACTGTATTCAATTTCTATAAATATAACAATATTTCAAATGGGATGAAGTCTTCAATAACGTTGAATAATTAATTTTCAAAAATGTCATGTACTCCTTCAACTACTTCCTGTTTACCCCATGGGATGAAAACTGACAAAATAATTGTTGGTATTCATTTGTGACCCAACCCATTTTGTTACAATCAATACATCTCAATGCCAGCCAACAGAAAGAGACCTTTCTAATCTTCATTGAAACGCCAACAGATTTCCGTTGTAAGTAATACTGCAACGTCTGCAGCACTGCTAGCCATGCAGGGACTTTTTAAAACTCTAATACAAATCTCACAATGAAAACAATTTCAAATGTGTCTGACTTCAGAGCGCACAGTTTTTCTGTGGGCATTGATGATGTAATATTATATTTATGAGATATAATTAAAAGGATATGTTCAATGTTCCTGCGCAGGTTCTCATTGAGCTTGGCCTCCAGCTCACCCAGCTCCTCCTCAGCCTTCCTCATGTCTTTCTGCAACTCCAGGCGAGACTTTCTGGTATCGTAGTAGCCTCCTGTCAGGGCTCCACGGTGGCTCACCTGGTCACCTAGAAGGTCACAACACAATGTTCCGAATATAAGAGATAAAAGGTTTATACAATACTGGAATTACAATGACATATAGTCCTTAAAAATAAAAAATAAAAGTATGCTACATAAAAAGCTCAGCCACAATGCACTACTTCTTGTGGTAGTGGTATATGCTACACTGTGTATCACAGGTCAGCTTACCCTCCAGAGTTATACAGTCCATGGTGAAAGCTCTGGCCAGCTGGGTGGAAACTTCCATGCTGCGACAAATCAGGGTCTTCCCAAACACGTGCTTGAAGGCCTTGTCAAAGTTGGTGCTGTAGCGCAGCTTGCTGATCATGGGGATAGCATCCTTATGGGGCAGAAACACGTTGGTATGAACTTAATGGTATGGCTCATGTATCCAGCTAATTTATATGGCTCTCGTTAATGTATTGTGTAAATAGTTAACTTCATTTTATATTGTATGTGGCATTTTCTTTTGCAGGGTGCAAATGTTCTACCTAAACAAGTTCCTTCCCCAGAATATTTTGCAGAGCCACCGTCGCTGTGTCCAGAGCTTAGCACCGCCCAAGACGATTGTGATTGCTTTAAATAAATGCAAACAACCCGTTTATTCCTGGAATGTTGTGTGGACTAGCCAGACCTTCCTCTGCAGCGCTGTGGCAAGGTCTGGCAATGAAAGACTATATGGTTGGTGTAACTGGGGAAATCGAGTGAGCTCATTGTGGCCTCATGTCCCAAGGGGGATGAAGTTAGGATTAAGTTAGAGTAGGTGTATGGTAGTTATACCTCAAGGTAGCAAAATCAAGTAGGTTTTTAACATGCATGAATACTGTTTATTGTATGTTAATTGTTTCAGAGTTAGTTTTACACATTTGCTGTCAGGGTCTAAATGTACTGCTTACAGTACCAGGTGCAACGTGTGCATGTTCCTTACATTGGTCTCTGGGTAGGCGGTGTCCCTGACATCAAGCTTGGTCAGGGGCAGGAATGTGACTTCTCCAGGCAGGTTCATTTTGTTGAACTCCATTAGTATTTTGGTGCTGACCTCATCAGTCTCCACAATGTGATAAAACAGTCTGGGGGAAAAAAAAACATGACATGAGCAGGTAAGAAAAGAAAAATAGAGACATGAGTGGACGAGTTTGCCACATTGTAACTTTAACTACAAATCAACCAACAAATATGTGTATCTATGGAAGCATTTAATGTAAATAAAAAAATGCAAAAACTGCTCCCATAATAAGTAGACCTTGTTTGATAGTGACATTTCCATTGAAAACAACAAGCAGCTAGCAATGAAAATTTAAAATGCAGCCCCCACCTGGTACCAGCAGTCACCTCCACACAGGTGTAAAAGGCAGGCTCACACTCAAAGTTATTCATGACAATGCCGTGGTAACCATTGATGACATGCTGGTTGATGCCCTTCCGACGAAAATGCTCAAGGACTTTGTTGATGCTGTCAATGCCGTTGAGAATAGCCTGGAAGACCACAAGAGAAAGAAGAGGAATAATGAGTCTCACCTCAATTGAAAAAAAACAGATTGAATTTGATCCTAAAATCAATTGTTTAAAACTTCAGATTGGAAAATAACATTCACTACATTATGAAAATTACTGGATGAATATTAATGTAACAATTAACAGAGCATAAAAACATACCAAATCGTTATTATAATGTTCTCATAATAACTGTTAATTTTTTTGAATCATAAAAAGCAGCCATGATCTTTTCTCTATAAGTAGAAGATTATTACAGAGGGATTTCTTAAGAGATGAAATACTGTGCTGTTAAATGAAGAAAATCAATAAAAAAAATAAACATTGTGTTTCAAATACATTGTAGCTCAAATTGTGAGGTATAGACAAAAACAGGAAAATAACTTTTAATTTTGTTAAAACTGTGCTGCACTATGAACTGTACACTATGAATATAAAAGGTGACAGAATAGATAGAGTCCATCCTATTCACTGGTGCCTGTCCTGAAGACAGGTTGAGTCAGCAGGGACCAATGAAAGAAAAATAAACGCTGGACATTTGTCCATGAAAACACAAAAAGCCTTCTTTCAACTTGGCAGACATTATTCAGAGTGATATTTGATTGATACCAGAAGAAACGACTGGTGGTTATTGGATGAGGCAGCGTAGAATGAGTCATATGTAAATTTAGCTAGCTATGATAAGGTGCCAGTAGCGAGGCAGATGAATGATTCTTTGATATACCTATCCTGACAACTGGCTGAGTCACAAAGTGAGTCCTTCGCAGCTTTCAGCTGGGCTCAAATAGAGAAAGGCACTTTTTCATTTGGGGTTTGATTTATCTTCACTTGCCCATTCCCTCTCTCACGGTACTCCAGCAAGTAAGTGCATGTGGGAAGGTTTAAAATATGTGTGGCGTGTCTACCTCTGGTTAGTCTATATCCTTGATGTTCCACTTCCGGGATTGCTCATTTAGGCCAGATATCCGTTGCCTTGGGCTTCCTTTGTGTTGGCATTTTAAACTCTGGTCGATTTATGAGGACTATGGTTAACCTTTTCTCAGATCTCTGCAGGGTAAATCCAGACAGATAGCTAGACTATCTGTCCAATCTGAGTTTTCTGTTGCATGACTAAAACAACTTTTAAACGTACACATGTTCGCACCAAAACAAGTTCCTTCCGAGCCTATTTCGCAGCAGCACCGAGGGTTTTCTCCGGCGCTTAGCCCAAGACGATTGTCCATCCATCTTCTTCCGCTTATCCGGTAACGGGTCGCGGGGGTAGCAGCTCCAGCAGGGGACCCCAAACTTCCCTTTCCCGAGCCACATTAACCAGCTCCGACTGGGGGATCCCGAGGCGTTCCCAGGCCAGGTTGGAGATATAATCCCTCCACCTAGTCCTGGGTCTTCCCCGAGGCCTCCTCCCAGCTGGACGTGCCTGGAACACCTCCCTAGGGAGGCGCCCAGGGGGCATCCTTACCAGATGCCCGAACCACCTCAACTGGCTCCTTTCGACGCGAAGGAGCAGCGGCTCTACTCCGAGCTCCTCACGGATTACTGAGCTTCTCACCCTATCTCTAAGGGAGACGCCAGCCACCCTCCTGAGGAAACCCATTTCGGCCGCTTGTACCCTGGATCTCGTTCTTTCGGTCATGACCCAACCTTCATGACCATAGGTGATTGACGATCATGACGATTGTGATTGGTTTAAAGAAATGCCATTAAATAAGAGCACGTTTTCCTCCCATCCCCAAATGCTATGTGAAGTAGCCAACTTCTCCTCCAGCGCGCTTTGGAGGAGGGTCTGGCAAAGCGAGACTAACCTCTGGTAAGTGTCATCCGGAGAGAAAAATGCAGGTAAGTGTGCGTGTGAGCGTGCAAGTAAAACGATTAGTGTGGTACCATGAATTTGTCATTAATTTCAATCCTCTGAAAAGTAATTTCCATTTCTGTGCTCCCACACTCTTTCACTGTTGAGACGGAACCGTAACGTATCCTGTAGCTGCGTTATGCAAGTCAATAATTACACAGTTGTGTATAGTGACACGGACCTTGCCAGTGGCCGCTCGAAGGAGCTGCTGTTTCTTCTCCAATTCCTCTCGTTTGGCAGCCAGGGCCTGCTGCTCTGCGTTCTCCTCACGCCACAGGTAGCTGGACAGACACAGACAGTCACACACTGTTACACTTATGTCACCAGAAAGATCAAAACCCAACGGCAGCCATGATACACACAGAAGAAAAAGCCAGTCAGTAATCAAAACACCCAAAAACTAGGACACTGTCCTAAAAAGGTTAGATTTATGTAGAAACATTTTTGATGTAAATAATTCATACATCTTACCAGAAAGAAAAACTCAGGTTTAATTCATATTGGAGGATTTCTCTTAAGGTGTGTGTATTGTGTGTTGTAAAGTGTTGTATAAATACAATGCATTATTATTATTAAAAATGAGAAAACCTTTAATTTATTATATGCTTGGACGAAATATTAAGTAAATTATAAGAATATTCACCTCTTTTTTCATAATTCCAAATCATTTAGATTTTTTGATCCTTAAGTGAAACACAAAGTCCCTTAATTCTTGTTAAATAATCCAATTTAAATAATTTAAACAATATAGCTTGCAGCTATGGGGTCTGCATGTTGTGTTCAATCAAAGATGTCATTATGCTGCCTTTTCACCCACTACAGATAAACAATGGATCACAGTGAACGGGTGGGTGGTTTCAACATTAGACAAACACAAACATATTCATGAAATGTTTAATTTAAATAACAGGCCCTCAGTACAATTACTATATGAAAAAAACTTTGTTGAGCCTCATCTTAATTAATAGTTGAAGATTTGAATGGAAATCCTCAGTTTGTCACATTTCAAGAAGCAGGGAAGCAGCTGTCGAGACTACATTTTCTCCACATCCCACAACACAATTCAAAAAGGTGTCTGGCAGCAGAGGCCCGAGGCATCATCCTCTCTGTTATATAAATAAACCTCATTGTTTAACAGGACAGAGAAGGCCCGGTGACATTCACAGCAGACAATACTGGTATGTAACTAAAGGTTGCCAAGCAGAAACTGCATATTGGCTTTAGGGCTGTCAACAAATATTCTTTAAAAAAAACAGGACATATGAAAATGTATATTTAAATATCGTGTGGGGGGTGGGGGTGGGGCTGTCTGCCTCACACGCTGCTGGAGATAAACAAACAACGAGGAGGAAGACGACGCCAACAAAAATGTCTAACTGGAGAGATAATTAGATTCAGGAACTTCTGTCGGTAAAGGCAGACGCCAAAATCTTGAGACAAATTCGGCAAGGGACTTGTTGGTTAATTATCAAATTACAAACCGGATACATTATTGCGGTGTAATCTGTATCATGTCCTGCCTCCTGCATGCTCCAGAGAGAGGTCTATTATTTTATTTGTTTATTTTGTAATGTGTAGGTATGTAGATATTTTAAAATACATGTTTATGTTGAAATAAATATAACTATACAAGTAGTTATGTCTTCCATTGTATTGGTTTGCCCTCTTATGTACATAATGCGCACAAACAGATATTCCCTATCAACCTACAGTATGTGTTTTTTTAGAAGGGAAATTCTAACTTCATTTTTGGACAATGTGACAGCCCTAATTGGCTCAAAGAGGGTAAACAATTTAAGCTGAAAAGCTTGATGCAAGATGCAGGAATGACTCATGTAAAGATTCATCTAAATTAAGTGATGCTATACTCTGTGAAACTACACACAAATATAAAAAAGCATGACCACAAGAAAAGGCTGAACTTTAATTAAGTTCAAGATGTGAGATCAAAGAGAGGTCTACAAGGGAAAACAAAGTTCTTACTTTCTTTCGCTCTGTAGCTCATCTTTCCTGTTCTTTACTTCATAATACTTTTTGTCCAATTCCTCAACGCGGGTCTTGACCTCATTTAGATCTTGATCGAGTTTCTATAAAGACAAGTTGAAAGTTGATATTAGATATACTCACCTGTTAGGTTATATTAAAAACTACAGAAATTACATGACAAGATACATCATACATTAGCATTTAAAAGTAATAATAAACAAAGTATTTAAAGTTCTACGGGTGTATTAACTTCAGTTAATCATCAATATTAAAACCCCTAACTGCAACCTGATGTAATTTCGAAAAAGAACGAAACAGGTTATCACTTTGTTATCTTTAAACAAAAAGAACATACACTGTACTGCTCAAGGTTCTTCTCCTTGTTGGTCTCGGTGTCCTCCAGGTCTTTGTGGATGGCAGTGATCTGCCTCTTTTTATCATTGATGGCCTGGTCCAGAGACTTCAACTCCTTCTTAATCCACTTGTCCCTCTCTTCCTTGGAGGTGAACTGGCTGCCACGGCCCTGCTTGGCATACAGGTCTGTCCTCTCCTGTGTAGCCTGGGCCAGTCTGGAGTGAGGCATAACCACAGAGGGAGTTACATTTTTCAAAACTAATTCACAAGTTCAAACAGCATCCCCCTCTTGCAATGCAAATGGATTCAAAATGTGATGACCGACTCATCGAGATATACATGGTCATCAGCTGCTCAAGGGGTCATGGCTGAGAATGAGTCATCCCTACCTAGATATGCCCCGCTCCTCTTTTTCCTTCACCATGTTGAATTTGGGTTCAGTCTCCTGCAGCTCTTTCTGCTTCTCCTCGATTTTCTCCAGCAGCTTCGTCCTCTCTTTCAGCAGGCGTTTCTGGAAGAACACGCAATTTTACAAAAAATGCAGAACGAAGGTGAGAAAGGGAAGAAAGTTTGAATTGTTGGAAAATGGATACGCTGTTATGAAAGAAAGACGATGAAAGGATGATTTCAAAAGTACCTATATTTATTTGCATATATTATCTATGTAACTATACAGTACACGTGCTACAAAAAAATGCTAAAACAAAATTATTGGAAATAGTTTATGCAAGTTGTATCCTATACTGCTCAGATGCAATATTCATATTAAGTTTGAACCTTAATTATAATTGCTATGATTAAGATACTAAATGAACTCCTGCCTTTTAAAAGTTGAGGACAGATGCCATACATATGTGCATTTATGGTGTAGGATAGATTCACAATATTCAGAAGAATTCCGAAAAAAAAAGGGCAGAGTGTGGAATTCGAGGTTCACTTATGTATGCTTTGCAGTCTGGAAACGCTGCAAATGTGTATACTAGGGCTGAAACGATTCCTCGAATAACTCGAATAATTCGATTACAAAAAATCCACGAAGCAAAATTCTTTGCCTCGAAGCTTCGTTAAATCAATGTAATTAAGGTTGTACAGCTCACTGTGTTTCCGCACGGAGGATAATTACTAGCGCACACAACAGGTTGATGCTTCTGTGGACACAAGACGTTTATATACTGTCTATGCACGAGACTGACGGCCCAGATTACAAATAAACGAAGACGAAAATAGCGAGGGTCTAAGAGAAGAGACAGGCGAGAGAAAACGACAGAAAGTTTGGGATCATTTTAAGCTGCAAACATGCTGCTACATCATCTCTGTAGAAAACATCCAGTCTACTCATCCATTCCACGGAGCGAACCCGACACAAGGTAGCTAACTAACGTCTGCTGCTCTCGTCCACCGCGCTGTTTTACACAACTAGCCTACAGCATGCTACTCTGCAAACAGCGATGTTTTACCAACAAGCTAAAACGAGAGCTGTCGGTTTGTAGTCTAACTGTTTATTAGTTTGCTACTAATCTTTAGAAACTTAGCTGCTGCCGGAGACAAACCGCCCCCCTCCCCAGCATGGCCACTTAATATGCACGTGAATGACGTCATCATGCCGGAGATGTCTGCATTCTTTATTCTTTCTCCTCACTCAGTATTAGCCTTCTTAAAATGTGTCCCCCAGAACAGTGTAGTTGAATAGCCCTGCTGTAAGCTTTGTACAGTCACATTTACCTGGGCTTAGTGAACAGCTCTTTTGCATATCCAGTGCAAAGAGCCAGAGGCAAGAAGGGGAAGGGGGTGAAAAATATTAACATTTGGGTCACCAAAAATGTACTTGGAATTTGGCAATAAAAAAATGTTGCTTTTTCAAAAAAAAGTATTTCTTACTAAGTATTTCTTATCCGATTACTCGATTAATCGATGGAATAATCGGTAGAATACTCGATTACTAAAATAATCGATAGCTGCAGCCCTAGTGTATACCCAATGTGTATATTTATTGAAGTATAATTAAAGTATTTACTTTATAGTAAACATAAAGAAAACACCGTAATGAATTCCCATCACTATAACTGATGGTGCCAGTAGGGAACCAGCCTACAACATTAAAAACAAGTATTAACAGGTTGTGAATTCAGGAAACATGCAGCAAATTCAGAGGCAGAGAAGTAATAAGAAAAAAGAGAAGTAATAGGAAAAAAGACTATGTAGAGTAAGCCCATTCTGATAAATTAATCTAGATTTGAAAAAAAATAAAATGCAGACCTGCCTAGTGACTACTGATTTTGACAGATTTTTCTGTGTGGGTGCTGATGGAGGGTTGTCATCCCACAGGCATGAAAACCTATACTTTCCCCTCCGTGTCAACACCATCTTAAATCTGAACCATCAGCAGCTAGTGACGAAGTTCTGCTTCCCTTGCTTTTCATTTTGCTCCAGTACATTTTGGCTGATGTTCTGCCAGGTGGGCTTAATCCAATCAACAGTCAGCATGCCACCTGGGACCCATCATGGGTCACACACAGACTGAGCCAATAAAGCCGTTATGTATGATTATCGTCTTCATACTCACACAAACACACACTGAACACAAGGCCAGACGGAGAGTGAATCATGCCAGCTCTGTACACACAACCTAATGCCAGGAATGATGCATAGTGGAGCTGATGGCAAAGAGTCTGATACACAGGCTGGTACTTCCTCTGTTTTGGTTCTCAATTCATCCCACTATTGGACCAGCAAACGTTCTTCTAAAAGATTCAGCACAACGGTCAACTATATACATTAGACCAAACTGCTAAAGTAAATTTAACAGGTAATTCATCAGGACAATTTTGTAAGTCAATATTTTTACATTTAAAGTTTTACAAGTAAAATGAACCAATGGCCTTTCCTGCCAGGATTTATTGTACTGTTGGTCAGAGTAAATAGAATTTTAAAGATATAATTTGGGTTCTAGTAATCCTACTCTTTTTTTAAACATCGTATAGACTGCATAATTGATCAATGAATTTAAAAAAAAAAAAAAAATCAACAGGATTATGAGGGCAGTATTCTTAAAAGGGAAAAGTAATTGTACCCCTCTTTCCAACTGATAACAGGGGTGAAAAGAGAAAAACACTACCATCGTTCTCTTAATACAGCGATGGTGCAGGGGGAAGGGGGAGGGGGGAGTGTTGCTGGTGCAGCATCACATGTGCAGAGTGACGCAGATGGGAGGCTTCCGTACCCTTTGTTCGCTGTTCCCTGCCAGCTCGTCCTGCAGGTCCTTGGTCTTCAGCTCCAGCTTGGTCCTCTGCTTGATCTGCTCCTGGCGCTCGGCCGATAGCTGCTCCCTCTCTTCCTTCATGGCAGAGATCTTAGACTTCAGCTCTCGCACAACACGCTCCGTCTCCTACAGAAAGGAAGCCAAAATAAATAAACAGGCTGATTTAAAGGAGTGTAAATACAACAACTTGCTTCCTCCTCAGTGAGTAAGATGTATTTATCAAGGCCACATACTGTCAGGAGAGTTAGATACATTAGACCTATTAAAATGTAAAGTTAAATTGATTACATATTGTGTACGTACTGCTTAGTAGGCCTGCACGATATTGGAAAAAACTGACATTGTGGTATTTTATGAAAAAAGAAATGTAATTTTTACAAGATGACATAAATACAGTAGCTCTATTTGGAAATAAATCATTCTCGACTACTGGGGAGATTTTGTAGGGGAGTGCATCTACATAGAAAATAAAAATGAAAAAAGGAACTTTTCTAATGTGAACCATTCTTTAATGCTTTACAAACACCAAAGCAAGTAACTGCGCTGTGACTACTCTTCTGAAGTGACTTGAGAGGGAAATTACACTGGTTGACTGACATGACACCATTGTATTCATATAATACTATCAATCCAGGCTAAAGTGAATGATATTTTTATATATTATATATATTAATTAATAATTAAGGGTGTCACGATTTCGATTTCAATTTGAAATCGACCCGAAATTAAGTCACAATCTCGAACTTCGAAATTAAAAAATTGAATCGTCGATGCTGCCACGACCCCATGTCACGTCCGGCCGGCTTGCCAAGCGGAAAAAAAACACACGTGTTGAAGTGCTGCAAGTCAACCTTCTCTAACTTAGCTCCAGCCAGTCAAAAGTTAGCATGGCAACTGCAGGAGACCCATCGACAGAACTTGCACCCCCTCCTCTTTCACTGAAGTCGCCGGTGTGGAAGTATTTTGGATTTCCAGTGAGTTATGTTGACAATGTTCGCGTTAAAGAACAAAAAAGCCACAGTTTGCAAGCTCTGCTATGTGCGTGTACCATATTCTTCCACTGGCAGCACGACTAACATGGCAGCTATATTCTCAGTAAAGTGACAATCTGCAAGAAACAGGTTTGCTTATAAGTCACTAAAATAGCAGTGACAGCACCGTTTGTCTTAGTTATCAATGCCGTTAGCATCGTGACTAGCACTTTTGTTACTTTATTTTTTGACAAATCGTTTCGGCTGTGCTTTCTAACATGATGTCAATGTGCTAACCGAGCACCGTTAGCCTTTACAACAGAGCCGCTTCAATACACTTGTTAGATAATTGTTTCATTACAGAGTTCTCTGTTGAATTGTGTTTGTCGCTGTGTGCTCGTGGTGGAAAATGAATATAAACAGAGAGCGGCGTGTCGGAAATGCAATGCGCTGTGACGTAGGTCCCTTTCAAGGCCAGGCTAATGTTGGAAGTCCTCTAGTGGACAGAACGTGTAACAACAACCACATGCTTATAGTGGCATTGGCAATGCATAAGCCTGAGTAGTGTAGTAATAACAGGCTGCATTTGAGCATTAAATCTTTGAATATTATTTGAATAATGGCATAGCAACCTGTCCTCGACGAGAGTCGAATCGAACTGTGACCTTAGAATCGAAAATTTAATCGAATCGAGGATTTGGAGAATCATGACACCCCTATTAATAATGCATGCATGTTGCTTCCTCTAAATTTCAGGTTGTGGTTGACTAGCGGGGCCTGCTTGTTTGTTTGATAAATTGATCAACATTGATTGTGATTGGTGGTTGGCTGTGCATGCAGACCTACATGTCACACACTAGCAACAAACTGTGTATCCAAGAACACTTAAATCAGTGTAAATTACGTTAGATCAGAAACAGACTTCTGTTGTAGATTAGTGTTACGTTTCCAGCGTCGCAACTCCTAATACTGTATACATTAGTTGGGACAGACTGCCCGTTTCTTTAGACTAACTATATTAGCGTTAGCCTGGCTGGTAGCAGCTTTCTGCGGTGAAAAATGGCCGGTAGTGGTGATAACATTGCATTATTTAGGTGATATTGTTCTTCTTTGCAGCGTACATAAAACACTGACTACTGTAGCTTCACTACCCATGGAAAAGCATGTGCATCACTGTGTCAGCGGCACTCACAGTACTTTTCTACACACAGAGAGCCTCACTTCCCATAACAAACCCCGTCGGACTAACGTTACATCACATACACACGTAGCTCGCATGGCTACCTGTCTTAAGCCCGAGACACACCAAGCCGATAATCGGCCGTTGGATAGTCTGGCGAGGTCAGTGACTCGAGTCTGTTCGGTGCGTTCCGTGCCGTCATCCGTTCGGAGGGGCAGTCGGCCTTCATTTTGGCCGATTTGACATGTTGAATCGGAAGGCGGGCACTGACAGTCGGACTCAAATGACCAATCTGATTGGTAGAGTGCTAACCCGGAAATGGGGAGCGGGATGAGCATGACTAGAGTCTCGAAAATCTTAAATAAACCGACTTTGTTGATCTGAAATGAAGACAGATTCAGCAACTGCATGGCCTATTTCTCGCTTAAAATGTTTTCAGAAACACGTTTCGGTGAACTATTTTAGTAAAATATATGATCTTATTCTGAACAAGCCGCCATGACAGTCTGTCTTTGAATTTCTGGAGAAACAAGACCCACGTGACGTGTTCGTCCAATCAGCTGCCGGTTTTCATTTTTGGGCGACAATACAGATTAGCGCCGCCTGCTGTTATGGAGACGTGTTACACCTCGTCACTTTGGTGTGTTCCGAGGCACTTTTTTGACCAACTCGGGGAGACTGATCAGTCCAACTGCCTTTTCTGCCGACGGTCGACCGTGTGGTTGGTGTGTCACGACCTTTAAAAAGGGGAAGGGTCGGCTGGTAACAATCATGTAAAAGGAGAACGGTGAAAGTTTACTTTTCTATCAAGAAGCAAAAAAGTTTTAGCGTCAACATCGTAATGTCCTGCGATGTGACTATCACGCATGTGCACATCGCAATGTAGACGAGGAAACAAAATATCGTGCAGCCCTACTGCTTAGAATAGGACATATAAACATTTTATTTCTGATGCCTTAAGTTTTGCAGCCAAGATACTGGATAGATTCACGTTGGGTGACATCATTCAGTATTTCCCATCAATTACCTACCTTCAAGAGTACAACGTTCTTCATAGAACTAGCCTCTTACTTTTGCTCTCAAAGTGCACCAGATGATGCATTTAACTTTAAAATGTACAAAGGTTTCTTCCCTTCCCTCTAGGAGGTCCGGGGTCCACCTACCACAGTCTTACAAAATCTTGTGGGAAACATATCATCATTTATCATCTCTCTCTACAATCACATCCTGACAAAATTCCTATAGTGACACTGATTCACAAATCATGCTTGCATGATGAGTAAGTGAAATCTTGCTAAAAATAGGTCACAGTTAGGATTTTTCCTGGCTCAGAATGGGCCTTATATGTGTGTCCCCCCCACACATGTGAAGCAGGGGCCGGGTGTCTTGTCCCCTTCAGGAAATTTTGAGCGTCAAAGACTTCATTTCCAGCATTCTTATACATTTTCAGGCACAAATTTATGATGAAAACATCTTAATTTATGTCAAGGAAAACACTAAATTCTGGTGGCAGGTAACAATTCAAAATTTAAAATATAATGGAATATAATGCAGTAAGGGAAGGGGGCTTTTGCATCCGACTACAACTGACCACAAAGTCCAGTTCATTTGATTAGTATGATCAGGGCATAACCGTGTGTGAAATACAGTTTAACTGCTGCTGCTGCTGCTGCTACTACTACTTGAACGGGGCTCAGCAGAGAGGAGGAGCGAGACCACGTCTCTGCAGCTTTTTCAGGGTGTCAGGTCAATGCCGCTAAAGCACTCAAAACTTTGGTTTTCATTTTTCTGATGCACTGGAAAATATTTAACGCTACTACGAAGCGTTTTTACAGGTTATGAAACTGGTTTCTCGCTGCGTTGCCAGTTCCCCGGTGCAGCATGGTCACCGGGAGGGTCCGGTACAGCCTGACTGCAAACGGAGATCCCATTAGCGCCGTACAGGAGCGTTCAGATCCAGTCAAATCAGCGCCAGCTGCATGTGTATATACGCAGGGCTTAATTTGAGCCGGAACACGCCGGAACATGTTCCGGCACCTCCGACGTTGGATCCGGAACCTTTGTTTATTGGATCCGGCACCTCCTGTGTCACTATGAAAAATGAATCGCCTAAATGAAAAAAATTACTGTTTGTGTAGTGTTCAATGTTGTTATCTGTCTTGTTAGTCTTTATTCCCCATTGAAGTTCCACAAAAATCTTCTGTTTGTATTTTCGATGCGTTTTGAGGTGAATTTTCAGGGTAAGACAGAGGGGGGAGAGGGATGGAGGGAGGAGATCGGCACTTCAACAGCGCGGCACTGCACTTCAAGTGACACAAGCGCTTGTACTGGTTTAGATTGAAAAATGTCAAAAAGACAACAAAGTTTGCTTAACTTTTTCAAATACGCTGGCCAGTCGGATCCCAAACAAGCAAAAATCGTTTCTGCCGATCAAGAATGTGGAGACCACGGTGTTTTTTTTTGCTTAATTTAATAGTCTGATGGATAATTGCTGCTTGTGAAAACAATTGTTGCAGTGCATTTTATTTTATTTTTTACATTTTGCACCGATGCAGTGCATGTTCTGAAATTAAAATAAACATTGCCCTGATGTACACACAGCGTTGTTTAGGTTTTTTTAGTCAGAGAAGCTACGTAGGCCGCGTAATTATCATATATTACCAATATATTGGACTCCTTTTTGGAAATAATGCTGTGATGATAATTACAACGTTTATTCTCACCCAACCTAATCCAAGATATCAACACTTCTTCTGCAAGGTGGAATTCTTTACCTCTACTTTGTCTCTGGCATCTTGTTGAGCATCACGCAGCTGTCTGGATTTGTCTCCACAGGTCTCTCGCTTGCTGGACAGCTGGAAAAAAAAATAAGAAGTCTGGTTAGTCTGGCTGTATGCAACAAAGGAGGAAACTCATCCTTTGGATAACAGGCCACAGTGACTGGTCGATTCTTGCATTCATTTGTATTTAAACAAGGATCCCTCTTTTTTCTACAGTCAACTTTCAAATGGCTCTATACCCGTCTTAAACAAATGCTGATAACCATTCATAGCCAAACTAAGATTCTGTATTTTTGTATATGTAATATCAATTTTTTTTCTTGATATTACATATACAAAAATACAGAATCATGTTCATGTTCTTTTACTGTATATACACACCGTACATAATTAGTTTTTCTTGAGTTTGTTACCTCATCAAGTTTGGCACGGGTTTCATTCAGCTCCTGGTTGTAGATGGTGTACTCCAGGGCTCTTCTCATCTTGTCCCACTTCTGGTACTGAGCCAGCTCCTCCTTCTCATCCTCCAGGGTGTGCAGCCGCTCCTCAATGTACTTCAACAGCTCATTGATCTTCTCTCGCTTCCCCTCTGAGGAACACACACTTCATGAGGTTGTTGTTGTTGTTTAAATGTGACTATTAACTACATGTTGAATTTTCTGGAACTGGAATCTTTTTGATACAAGTGATAATGTAATGGTGACTAATGTGTAGTAGGAATTGTAAAAGCATGACAGTCTATGAGACAGTGATGATAAGAAGCTTTTACCCGTCTCCTTCATGAGAGAAATACTCTCCTCTTTGCGCTCATCGTACACCCGTGTCCCAGCCACCTCTCTCAGCAGCTTCAGACGCTGGGAGTCGGGTGCTGTGGCCATTTGATTGATCTGCATTAAACATTGAAATAACTTGTGAGATGGAACATCCTGCTGTTCAATGTAGTGCTAAGATTTTAAAGATTATAAATTGTATTTAAATTTAGCAGATGTTGATTTCTGATTTTAACAAAAACTCTTAAATCAGCTGATATTGGCCAAGATATTCAGCTAAGTACAGTTGGTACACTTTTTACAGACCTGCTTAAATACTGCAATGCATTACACAACACTGAAAAATAAGCCATTATGTCTTAAACAAGTGTGAGGTTGGCACCCACTCCTTCCTCACCTTTCCCTGCTTGACGATGTAGTAAGGGTTACTGCGGGAGAAGCCAGCACTCTCCAGAAGGTTCATGACATCATTCTTACTGCAAGAATCACAGACGCAAACAAGTGAATACACAGGAGTTGTCATTTTCTTCGATTAAATGGACAGTCCATCCACAGCAATACTTACGTCACCATCTTCTTGTCTAAGAAGTACTGGTCCTTCTTTGCACCAATGACGCGGCGAAGGGAGACTTCCTCTTTGTCAATCTGGAGGAAGAGACAGTTATCACTGGTCAAGAGGAGTATCACACACATCAGCAGAATTGGCTGGTTATGTCACAGTATTACCAGGCGGCAATCTTTGGATTTCTAGAGTGGTGCAAACATCCGGCCTTCATCATCCGAATAATAAGCACTGTGTGTACTGGAAGCAGTGTCACTACAATCAGTGGTCATAGCAGTTGTCAGCAATTTAGGGAGACAGTTCAATATGAACTCAAAATAGTATAGTGATAATGTACCACTTCCACTGGTAGCCTGGACGTTAGGATGTTGTGAAAAGTTCTTTTAAAAGTGATGCCAATATATGGTACCTTTGCTACATGTATGATGTACATTTTAAGAGTCTTGGTACAAATGCAGGTGTAAAATGGGTTAAGTTGCTAAGTTGATCTTAAAAGCGTTTTTAAAATTCTGTGGTTTATTTGACAGTGGCAGTGTTGTACACTAAAATGTAAATTTTACTATCAGCCAAACTGAATAAACTGGACATACAAAGATATGCACATTTAAGCTTACATTGGCCAATCCAGACAGCATGCCATTACACCTCTAGCTTTAGCTCATACTGGCTCGAACAATTAAAACAACCAAGTATGTATCACATGTAGACAGAGAAGACATGGCTTACTGGAAGGTTTCAAGAGCATCAAAGTAGAAACAAATCAATCAGTATGCCTGCAATTACAGTAATAGATCAATATGAAATGATTGCCATTCCTACCGGCAGCCGGTTGTCAGAGTTGTCAAATATAATCTCCACAAAAGCCGAAATGACACGAGGACCAGTTCCCTCCTACAGTGACAGGGAAGGAAGGAAAAACATAATATTAAATGGTTACATTCATCAATAGCCTTGTATGTAAAAAGCTGTTTCCCCATTGTGTTTCAATATTCTACAATACTTCACATTTTAACAGAAATGCAACTAATCCTATGAAGAATAATCCACTAGTTATTAGGAAGCTTTTGACGTTTGCATGTCTAACAAGACATTTTTACAAAACCACTGTCACAGAGCCATTTTCAAAACAGTAGCTGGGATATGTAACGTGTCTGAACTTACATGGAGCAGGGCCAGGCGCTGTTCAGGTCGCAGGTGGCTGAACTCATCACTGAGCACAAACTGGATAGCTAAGAAAGCAGAGCGGAGCCACAGTTTGAGACTACAAGAAATAGCTACACAGAAGGGAAAAATGTTTGACTGCTGTATGGTGTAATTCATTAAGGCAGACATACCATAGAAAAAGTTACTTTTTCCTGACCCATTTCTTCCAACTGTAACAGACAAAAAAAACATAACAAAATGGTGACATAAATACACTACAACAACATTTTGGTCTAGGAACTTATGTAAGTGCCTTCATTCAAAAGTAAATCCCCTTACACCAACATACATATATTATTAAAAAAATGCAGTATCATACAAAGAGAAAGTTGAGGTGAGCACATAACGTTACTCACCGATGACATTGTGCTTTGGACTAAACGGGTCTACCACAGTTTGGTCCCTGTAACTTCGGAACCCCTGGATGATGACCTGCACCAGAACCCAGAGACCACCGTGAGCACAACATCCACTTACTTAACATGAACAACATACTGTGACGTTAGCTAGACAAAGTTATGTAAAGTGACTTCAGTAGCAATCCAGGAACTATTCCTGAATGCAGCAATATTACTAACGCTACCTCGCACTACCGATATAAGTTTGGTGCTCAGCGCAGCATCAAATGCATCATAAACGGGGCACGATTTCCAACAGGGCCTTGCCTGTCGGCTACTGTATGGGCCAGTTTTCATTCAAACGCCTATGAGTTTGCAAGCTTGCTAACAAGATAAACCATACGGTAGACAACCACAAAACTATCAACGCTCATGTTAACATATGATGAAATCGACTGCTAGCTAGCTAGCTATGTGGTATCGTGCAACATTAATAGAACAGCGACCACTCCGCTAACCTAATGTTTTAGCCTTGTAGCGTTAGCTTAGCATCCTGGGAAAGGGGGGCGGGCAATTCCAACTATAGCTAGATTAATCCAGGCAGCCATAGCTAGCATTAGCAAGATAGCTATTTGATGTATCGCCGTCGTTGGTGTGATTTTGCATATCTCTGCAACCAAATTAACGTTAAACTGTGTGCAAACCCTCGGTATATCGAGCACAACCATGTAGCTAGCTAGTGGAATAACGTTAAGAGGCCAGGGAGAGTCGGCAATACACACAAGTGTCGTTAGCTTACCTGTTTGATGTACATGGCTGTCTAAACAGGGCGTCTCCTTGTCTGAATTTGGAGATAAGCTCCCCCACTTCACTAAACTGGAGAAGCCAGGAATTTAATAACCCAAATTTAACAAATTATTAGAAATTGATGCATTCAAAATTGGTGTGGCAGAAGAGAATAACATGGAAAATGGCGGCGGGGGCGGGATAAAATGGATCATACCATTATGTGAAAACAGGGTTGTAGCAATAAACATATACTAATGATGTTTGGTAGTGAAAACAAATTAAACGGAATTATAAATAGAAAAATACCATATTTATTTATAAAGTATCTTCAAACGTTGGTCGTATGTGTTTGTGCGTAATTACAGATTGGACACGTTTGTTATCTACTTACTTCCCTATTTGTAAAGCTGGTATAGTCTAGCTGCCTGTCTTCTAGGCGCCAAAGACCGAAAGAGTCGATAGCGCTGATCAAGTAGAAACCAATCTCGACAAAGATTAATTGATAATCCCCAATCGAAATATTGTATGTTTCCTTAGAAAGCAGAACGTCACTCTGCTTCAAATGGGAATTACGACAGATTATTTTTTTTACCTGTGACTGTTTCTCATTTGTGCACACGTTTTCATTAAAAGTGTGTAGGTTGCACTTGATGATGAAGAATCTAGACGTGTAGTCTGACCTTTATAAGCAATGCTGCTTATTTTAAGATATAAAGGCCAAATTAGTCACTGCAGGTGTCACTGTTGCCTCTTCTGCTGTATTTAGGCTTGTGTCCTGTCAGAATGTATACTGTAATTGATATGTCTTAAAGTAGTATTGAGTGTTTACGTGCTACTCTCGAAGTAGGCCTAGCCTACTTCAGTAATTTAGTATACTTTACTTGTGTATTTCCATTTTATGCAACTTATTGTACTGACTTTTTTTTATTAATTTGGTGATTTTTATTTTTTTCTGATAAACTGAAGTTGAACTGATTAAATGTTCCTTTAATGGTTGATAACATTCTACTAGCCTACTTATAAAAAAAAATAATTAACAATATAAAGACCCTCCTGGATTAGCTAGAAAATGCATCGTCACAAAACTGAAAACAGGTCTGTTTTTTATTATCCAGGTGTCTGAAGTCACTGAAATGTTGAGAAATCAAGACACAACTGCACACAGATGATCAGAAACCTGGATACTGTTAGGATTTTGTATACAGGGATATGAATAACCAGGTTTCTCATGTTCCATGTAAAAAATCATATGTCAAATAAGATCTAAACCAGGATAAGGCTCAAGAACAGGATACGTATGCGCATGTAACGCACTCAATGATTTTTCCTCTGTCTTGTTGTTTGAGGGAATAGTCCTAAATGACTCCCATTTGACTTCTCAGTTATAGACCTATCAACTACCACTAAAAAATGATTACATGACAACAACTTCATCGTGTGGTGAAAACATTTATTAAACACATATTAACATCCACATTATTGAAAAAAACTGTAATTTTTCAAATAAATTAGGTTTAAATGCCTGACTGTATTTGTGAATAGGCATACATCACAATAACAACCTAAGGCATGTATATTGCAGTTTATCACTGTGCTGTGTTTTTTCATCATAGCAGTTCTGAAGACAGGAAAACAGCACAGCGAGTGTTTGTAGCCTATTGTTTTCATAGGCCTCGAGTCCCACGGACTGAATACTACGATCTTGACTGTTTCTGTCTAACTGCCGGTTTCACCACCAGGCACACAGAGAGCATTAATCTTTATTTTTTCAAGTAAGACTACAAGCAGTCACAGTTCCTTTTAAGGCAGTGCCGTTATTGGGCTCAGTTTGAACTGGTGGTGGACCGGGGACTGCAGGCAAGAGGTAGGGAGGGTGAACACAGATGGCTCAAAGTTTTTGGTGTTGAAGGTGGTGTTGAAGTCGTTGGCAAAAAAGGAGGCGGACTCCGGGGTGCAGGGTGTGGCAGGTTCGGGTGTGGCGGCATGAGCTGGGGCCATGGAGAGGACCTCTGACTCAAACTGCAGCAGCTGACCCATGAAACTGAAGTTGGGTGAGATGACTGCCCGGCGCTGCTTGATGATGTCAAAGGCTGCATCCAGCCGCAAGTGCTGCGTCCTCATGATGTAGGCCAAACAGATGGTTGGCGAACGGGAGATGCCTGCTTCGCAGTGGACCAGAACCTTTCCCCCTGATTGCTTCACGTGATCTGGAAGGACAAGAAGAATGGAACAAGCCAACGTTAATGATCTGTGGTGAGATGGGGCCACACTTTTTCTTTCTTATGTGATCATGATCTTGTTTAAGTATTAAAGGAAACATTTTTTTCCATTTCAAAAAAGAGGCTCTCATGTTTTATTTTTTTTGTTTTGTTTCTGTCTGTAATTGTTATTTTTTTAAAGTCAAGTTATGTTGTGGAGAGGTTCCAATTAATCAACAGGGAGTTTTAAACAGTGAATTATAACAAATGAAAAATCAATTTAATAATTTTAACGGTGTAATTATTGCCTACTTCTTACTCCCACTCACTAATTAATGCAAACACTTTTTTGCACATCCATCTAGTTTTTTTTCTCAATCACACATACATATACAGCAGCAGCAGCAGGATGTAATGGACCAACAGGAGACTTGTCAGTATACTTCATCTGTAGGGATACACATCTTAAACCAGTTTCAGACACTTGTGAGGCTTGTCTGAGTCACAGAGTGCAGCTGTACGTGAGACTTTCTTTCTCCTCCACTGCTGTGGGGGTGCTGGGTGCAGAGCTCGCTGTGGCACAGAGTTATGTTCTAATTTAGAGCTGCAGCACTCCTACACACTCATCTGTATGTTCTAATGCCCACACAAAAATCTACTTTCTGTCAAGTGTCACTCACGACACATTTCAAGATTGCGTTAATTTCTAGAACTACTGCAAACACCTACACGTCTCCTTCTGTCTGTCTCGTGTGTAAATTCGATCTGACCTACACACACTTCCATGGAGCCACTGCAGACACCTAGACGTTTGTGTGTGTGTCTCTCTCTACACAATAAAAACACTGAGGGCCACTTCTGTCTGGTCCTCAGAGCCACGGCAGGGGGAACAGCAATGATTTCTGACAGCTTCTCGATAAACCACATGAATGAATCATGAACTTCCCATCTGGAGTGGAGGATGGTGGGGTGAAAAAAGGAGTGATGGCAGCAGTGGCTCAATAATATGTATCATCTCCTTCCTGACCAGTCACCAGATCAGAAGGGTTTTTGATTGGTGATTGATTTCCATTTGGGGCCTAGCTGCAGCTCGGTGATTATTTGTGTGCACCGTGTTTCTAATCACTTGGGATGGTTGATCAATTTTGGTGGCCCTATCTAAATGTAGGCTAAATCTGACCCTGGAACAATTTTCGGCCTTATTTAATAATAGACGGGCTTACACAAAGACACCCTGAATGTACGCTGCATCCACAAACAATGCACAATACCAACAATAGCCACCCAATTTCGGTCAGCCAAGCTGCTTGTGGGTGAGCTTTGTCCTTAGTTATGCCTGGCTATAAATAGCCACCAGCACATTATGTACACCTTTTGCTGCTGCTGCTGCTGCTATTATCCAGCACCCCTCTCCTCTCCCACACACTCTCTCTTCCTCTGTAACACATTCACTGCCCGGCTGCCCTCAGGTTCATCAATGATTCCCACCTGCAAGCAACCAACAACTATGCTTTCTCATTATGTCAGCTGGTTTTTGTCTTCCACCCAACCATCATAAACAACTGTGTGTGTGTGTGTGTGTGTGTGTGTGTGTGTGTGTGTGTGTGTGTGTGTGTGTGTGTGTGTGTGTGTGTGTGTGTGTGTGCGTGCGTGCGTGCGTGAGTGTGTGCGTGTGTGCGTGCGTGCGTGCGTGTGTGTGTGTGTGTCAGTCAGCCCCCAACCTCCTCCACCCCACCATTACTAAACACGGACAGCTCACCCAGTTGTCACACTTACTGGCCACACCCGGCAGAGTAAGCCACCGAGATTAGGCCTGGAAGGTGATGACGGCATTTCGTCTTTTTCAAGTAAAGACGGGGGGAGGCAGGGAGGTCGGACGGGGACGGGGGAAGTGAGCAAATCCTGAATAAAAGCAAGCTGGCTGGATATGCTGGTTGGGGATTGAAGGCAGGCGATCAAGTTAAACTGATTACAGCTTGGTTTCTTAAAGCCTTCTTGTGAATGGCAGCTGGTGAGAGGCAGCGACAAAGACTTATTTTAAGACGCATTTCAAGAATAAACACACCTATGTATAGGAGACTCCTTAGGGTGATGTTGCACTATAAATATACAGTAGTTGATGTTCCAGGAAAAGACTCCATTTTGGTGGAGTATTTATTTCCCTTTCCAATTTGAGTGATGAAACTATTTAGAGTATTGAGCAATGTGACTTTTTAGGATACAGATTCAGACACAAACGTTTGAGTGCAAACCCTTGTTGATCAATAGTAGTTAAAGAGCTACACCCCATAAAAGGAGAGCCAGGCACAACGTTTATTCCGTTCA